>NC_056733.1:1166560838-1166768338 GCF_019279795.1 Protopterus annectens | reverse complement strand
AAGTCGGTTGCAGTCTCTTCTTCTGTGACGTCAGGGGGTATTAAAACATGCAGCCAACGTCATTACATCAGTTTTTCTTGCCCCAGATGTCAGGTGCCCTCCTAATGGGGAGCAAATAAATACAAAGGTATACCTCCACATAAAGCAAACACACCAAAAAGGCTTTTAAGCATAGTAAAGGAAAGGAGAGGTATAATCAGAAAACACTAGGGGGCTGGAGGGAGGGTAAAACGGACTGCAACAGTGAATACACTCGAACATCTACATTTATGGTAAGTGTACACAAGTACTATGTTCTTCGCGTTTCACTGTTGCAGTCATTACATTTGGGTAGATTCCCAAAGGTATGGTTGGGAGGAGGAGTTTATACAGCATAAGGGCCAGCTATAAGGGCCTGCAAGACAGCAGTGGCAAAGCCAGCTCTGGATTTAGAGAGAATTGGTAAATAATAGTGCTTGGTGAAAGTATGTACAGAACTCCAGGTAGCAGCTTCTAGGATATCCCTGGTAGGAACACCTCTGAGAAAGGCTGCAGAAGTAGATGCAGCCCTGGTGGAGTGAGATCTGATCCCCTGGGGGATAGGTTTTCCATGGTGCTTGTAGCAGAAATGAATGCAATGGCTTATCCATTTATAAATGGTTTGTTTTGAAATCGCCTTCTCCTCTGCCCCTGCAGCAAATGCTACCAGCAATTGTTCAGATTTTCTTCGAGATTTAGTCATGTCCAAGTAGAATCTTGGTTGTCTGTGCACATCCAAGGAATGCAGAATCCGTTCCCCTTTGTTCTGTGGGAAAGAAGGTTGGCAATTGAATGGACGGATTAAAAGCCACACTGGAAACAGGTCACCTAGGGCATGAAGGATGGATTGGTCCTGAGAAATACCCTGTCTGCATGAAAGATGATGAAAGGCTCCACTGCCATAAGGGCCTGTAATTCAGATATCCTTCTAGCTGAAGTGATTGCTAAAAGGAAGGCTGTTTTCCAAGAAAGAAAATTTAAGTCTGCAGTAGCAGCTGGCTAGAAAGGAGGTAGAGTGAGTTTCTCCAAAACAAAGTTAAGGTCCCAGGCAGGGGTAGGAGCCCTCCTGGGTGGTCTCAAGTTTTTTGCCCCTCCGAGATCCTGCTTGAGCAGAGGATGAGAGAAGAGGGGTGGTTCTGTGTTACAGTGAGCTGAAATAGCTGAGGCGTGGATTTTAATGGAGGAAAAAGACAGGCCCTTGTGAAGCATCTCAGTTAAGTATTGCAAAATCTGAAGTAAATTGAGTGCTGCTGTGCTCATCCCTAAAGATTGGTTCCAGGCACAGAATCTTTTCGATTTGTCAGCATAAGATTTTCTAGTACTAGGTCTCCTCGCCTCCAAGATGACATCCGTCACAGGTTTGCTAAGGGATGATAAGGGTGAATTTAACTGATTAGCCAGGCTGCAAGGTTCAATGTTGGAAGCTGAGGGTGCAGAATTTGGTTCTCCTGCTGAGACAGCAGGGAAGGGGTCTGAGGCAGGTGCCATGGAGATAGCGACACACTGCACAGGATGGGGTACCAGTGTTGGTGCGGCCAGTCTGGAGCAATGAAAATCATCCCTGGTTTGCCCTGTTTGACTTTTAGTAGAACTTTGGAGAGCAGAGGGAGAGGGGGGAAGGCGTAGACTGATAGGTTTTTCCAGCTGAAGGACAGAACATCCACTTTCCAGGCTTGTTTGTGGGGAGTCCTTGTGCAAAACTTGTCCAACTGGTAGTTTTGGGTGGGGGCAAATAAATCTATGGCTGGGCTCCCCCATTCGCTTGTCAGCGTGTTGAAAATCCGTGGTTCCAGTTTCCACTCGTGTGGGTCCATGAGGTTTCCGTTTAGTCCATCTGCCAGTGTATTTTTTCCTGGCAGGAATTGAGTCTGTAGATAGACTTGGAAGCTAAAGGCTGTGTTCCACAATGCCATGGCTAGTCTGCAGAGGGGGTAGGAATGTGTACCCCCCGATTGTTTATGTACCATATAACCGTCTTGTTGTCAGTCTTTACCATTAGTTGTCCTGAAAGAATGTAGTCCTTGAAGGCTGTCAGAGCATTCTGTACAGCTAACATTTCTTTTTGATTGATATGTAGGTGCATTTGATTTGGGTTCCATTTACCCTGAATGCACTTCCCGGCCAGGTGAGCCCCCCATGCACAGTCTGATGCATCTGTAGTCAGGGTTTGGGCGGCAGGGGCTGGTGTGAATGGTAGTCCCTTGTTTTGGTGGCAGGCTTCTGCCCACCATAGGAACTCTAGGCGTAGGCACGGTATGATAGGAATTAGAAGTTATGTACTCACCATAACGTTCCATCTGAGTAGGTGTATTCATTTGTCTGCAACCTGTGGGTTATGGATCCGATATCGGATCCGAACCGGCATAGTTTTCCAGCTATGGATCCAAGCTCTCAGCTCCTCCCCTCACCCATAATGCCCTGCTCTACCCTCATGACCTCAGATCGAGTTTGCCAAAGCAACAATACCCTCAAAAGGGTAACACGGAATATGCAGGAAACTGAAAGGCCAGGGGGATAGGAGGGCGGGATGGTTGCAGACAAATGAATACACCTACTCAGATGGAACGTTATGGTGAGTACATAACTTCTAAATCTGAAGTAGGATATTCATTTGTCTGCAACCTGTGGGACAGAGTCCCCAGCTACCTGAATCTTGGGCGCCATCATGGAAGGATATTCCGAGCACCGGAGCCAAAGGATGCTCTACCCTAGATGCAAGATCCAACTTATAGTGAGAAATAAATGTATGAGATGAAGCCCACGTGGCTGCTGCACAAATATCATCTAGAGGAATCCTAGCCTTGAAGGCTGCCGAGGTAGAAACTGACCGGGTTGAATGGGCATGAACACCCCGGTGCGGGCCTTCCTGACGCTTGATAAGCCAATAAAATGCACTGTGAAATCCAGCGGGACAGAGAAACTTTAGAAATTGGCTTGCCCAAATTGAATTTTGCAAAGGAAATAAACAGCTGGTCGGATTGCCTATGACCAGCTGTCCTGTTGAGATAAAATCTTAGTTGCCTGTGAACATCTAGTGAGTGTAGCTTATATTCACCTTTGTTTTCATACTTAGGAAGAAAACAGGGAGGTTAATGGATTGATTGATGTTTGCTTCAGAAGCGATTTTAGGAAGGAAGGACGGGTTGGTCCTGAGGGAGACACGGTCCGGATGAAATACCAAGTAAGGAGGTTTAGCTGATAAAGCTTGAAGTTCAGAAACTCTCTTGGCTGATGTAATGGCTACCAAAAAGGCTGTCTTGTAGGACAAGAATTTGAGATCCACCGTAGCCGCGGGCTCGAAAGGGGGAGCGGTCAAGGCCTGTAGGACCAAAGAAAGGTCCCAAGGAGGAACTGCTTGCTTTATAGGGGGCCTGAGAAGGAAAGTACCTTTAAGAAATGTTTTGCACAATTTGGCTGACATAAGAGGATTAGACTCATAACCAATGTGATAGTGAGAAATTGCCGCCAGTTGAACTTTTACTGTGGAACTGCTGGCACCATCATTAAAGAGAGAGGTTAGAAAATCAAGCACTACAGGGAGAGGAACCGTGAAGGGATTTAGGCCTTGCCGCTCCGCCCAAACAGAGAAACGTTTCCATTTGCTTCGGTAAACCTTTCTAGTGGATGGTTTATGAGCCGCCACCAAAATAGCCTTTACCGGTGAAGAAATACCGGGAGTCCTTATCAAGAGTGGAACTGGAGCAGCCAAGCGGTCAGCTTCAGGTTGTCCAGGTTCGGAGGAGGAATGCAGGATGGATGGGAAATCAGATCCGGGATGGGATCTAGAATCCAAGGAGGATTCACCGAGTGAGACCTGAGGAAGGGGAACCAGATCTGTCGAGGCCAGAATGGAGCAATGAGAATCATTCTGCAACCCACCCGAGAGGCTTTCTGAAGAACTTGGAGCATCAGAGGCAAGGGTGGATAGGCATACAGAAGACCGGGTGGCCAAGCATGCACCAGAGCGTCTCTTGGGGTACCTCCGGGAGGAGGTATTAGAGCGAAAAAACTGTCGCACTTGGTGTTTGAGGGAGAAGCAAAAAGATCGCATGAAGGGGTTCCCCACCGTGCGAATATGCGTTCCGCTACTTGACAATTGAGAGACCACTCGTAAGGGGTCAGAATGGTGCGACTGAGCTTGTCCGCTAGGATGTTGGACCGACCCGGAATGTGCGTTGCTATGAGAAAGCGATTGGTGGAAATTGCCCATTCCCAAACTCTCATGGCCTCTCGACAAAGAGGGTAAGACCTTGTTCCCCTGCTTGTTGATGTACCAGACAACAGACATATTGTCCGATTGAATCGCAATTGTTCCCAAGGGAAGAAAGTCCTGAAGTGCTAGCAACGCTAAGAGCACTGCTCTCATCTCTAGAACATTGATATGCAGTAAGGTCTCTGAGTCGCTCCACGTGCCTTGGACTGTCCGCCCATAAAGTGCACCCCCACCCGAGGCGGGAGGCGTCCGTGGTCACCGTGGCGAGAGGGGAGAAGCACAAAATGGGCGACCCTGTGGAGATCCGGGAGTGGAGCCACCACAAGAGGGACCGCTTGCAAGCCTTGCTGATCGCTATGGGATGATGCATGGGAGAGCAAGGTATGACCACTGTACTAAGAGCGTCCACTGCAGAATGCGCATGTTGAGCCTGGCAAGAGGAAGAAGTGCTATCGACGGCCATGGACCCTAGAGCCCTCAGGACCAACTCCGCTGGAACAGAACATGAATGGAGAATGGCCCGCACCTGGAGCTGCAGATTTAGAACTCTGTCCGCAGTGAGGAAGGCTCGTAAACTCCTTGTGTCTAGTCTGGCCCCTATGAAATCTAAGAGCTGAGTGGGCCAGGTTGGACTTGTTTGTATTTATTGTGATGCCCAGAAATGGAGCAAGATGGAGAAAGGAGTCTCACCGAGAGAAGTAGATGCCTTGTTGGGGCGGTAAGGAGCCAGTCGTCCAGGTAGGGAAAGACCTGCACCCCTGAAGCCTCAGGTGGGCCGCTACCACTGCTAGTACTTTGGTAAACACCCTGGGGCTGTGGTGAGACCAAAGGGAAGGACCCGGAACTGGTAGTGACTGGCTCCCAGCCGAAGCGGAGAAACCTCCTGAGCGCCTGTCCATTAGGATGTGGTAGTACGCGTCCTTGAGATCTATCGAGCACATCCAGTGGCCTTCTCCCAGAAGGGGGAGAATAGATTGTAGAGTGACCATTCGGAATTTTTCTTTGGGGACTGCCAGATTCAAGAGAGAGAGGTCTAGGATTGGTCTTAGTTCCCCCATCTTTTTTGGCACTAAAAAGAATCTGGAGTAGAACCCTGATCCGATCTGGTCTGGGGGAACGGGCTGGATGGCTCTTTTCTCTAGCAGATGGCCAATTTCTGCCAAAGCGGCCTCCCTTTGACCGGGTGGTACGTCTGGGAGGGACTTCATCTTTGGAAGGTGAAGGAAAGGAATGCGATATCCCCTGGATATGATCTGGAGAACCCAGCGGTCCGATGTTATGGACTCCCATGCCGCTAGGTGCCCCGAAAAACGTCCCCCGACTGCCTCCAGAGTAGAGCAGTCGGGCAACCCCTCAGGGTTGCTGCGCGGGCCGTTCAGAGAAAGGTTCCCTGGACCCGAAGTTTCTGGGAGCCCCTCTGCCTCTAGGGCGGCGTCCTCCCTGTCCTCCTCTGCCGCGGAAGGACTGGTTGTCCGGAGCAGGCTGGGACTGCTGCGACTTCCGGAACCACATCTTCTTCTGACCCTTTTGGTTCCTAGAATAGGGCCTCTGGGGTGCAGAGAAGCGGATTCCGACGGCAGACAGCGTCTTCCCGTCCTTCTCGCTCTGGGTCAACGTCTCGCGAACGGTCTTGCCAAACAGAGCAGAACCATCAAAGGCGTTCGCAAACGACGCCTTGAAGGGCTCAGAAAAATCGCAGTGGCGGAGCCAGGCCTGACGCTCGTGACCAGTCCTGTCCCAGCGGCTCTAGCGGCCCTCCGTAGCATGGGAGAGTAGCCGCATAGAAGTATTTGTGACTGACCTAAGAGTGGCCATTTTGGTGGAGTGCAGAACTCTGTCCTCCTCCGAAATGGACTCAGGGGGGGATGCAGCGTACTCCTTAATAAGGTCTCGCTGCATCCGAATAACATGTGCCAAATAGTTCAGCGCCCTTACCGAGAAGGTCGCCGAACTGAACATCCGCTTCCCCAAGCGGTCCATCATCCGAGACTCCTTGCTCGGTGGGTGGACTGAGGACTCTCCTGAGCCAGTTCCCTCTTTGTGGCCGCCGCCATCAACATGGCATCTACAGGAGGCCCCTTACTCCAATGGGTCCTGTCGGAAGGCGGGCTAAGGATTCTATCAGGTCTTTTGGGAATTGGCTCCACGGTGTCCGGTTCCTTCCACGCCCTGGTGGTAATAAGGTCCACCAGGGGTCGGCAGGGGACACCCAAGAGGTAGACGGGCCCGTTTCGAATGCCTCCAAGAACACGGACTCGTCCGAGGAAGACTTGGGGGCAGACCACCCCCCCCTAATACGGAGCATTTCCATGATGTCTCCGAAGGAGACATCCTCGGGTGACCGTGGGGAGCCTTCCCTTCCTCCAAGTCCGTGTCTTCAGTGAGAGACTCAGGGAGTCAATGTGCCTCCTTTTTCACGTATGCTTGCGAGGAGCCTCCTCTGGGGGTCTGTCAGAGGAGTCCTCAGCAGCAATTTGCTCCATGGGAGCAACTTGGGGCACAGAAACGGGCTGTCCCAGGGGCCGGATGGTGGAAGCCTGGCCCAGTGCAGAGGGAGCGGACGGAGCGAAGCAAGTGCCGGGGTCCGGAGACCCTCAACAGAGCCCTCTCCACTACATCAAAAGCCGAAGGGAGCCGACCTCGACCAAAGGATCCGACAATCGGCTCCCCTCGGATCCGAAGAGTGGATCGGAGCCGGCGCCAAGCACTCGGATCCGAAGGACAGTGCGCTCCGACACAGACGGCGCCGAAGGAGCACTGATCCCCGGATCCGAGGCTCGGATCCAGGCTCCGAGATCGGGTCCGACGCACTTCGAGGCAGGGTCGGATCCGGTACCAAGTACTATCGGCTCCGACCTCCCCGGCTCGGCTGCTCGGCTCCAGTTGCTCCGAACCCGGGTAGCGGGTCGGAGAAGGAGCAATAGGCTTAAAAAAGGGTGTTGAGCTCCCCCCCGGAGGGGGGGGAGGCAAGAGCACTCCCATCTGCATCTGGGCCTGGATGAACCTTCTCATCATCCGGTCCAGATCAGCATCGGAAAGGCTATGGGTAGATCTCGACGAGGCTACCGAGGTAGGCCTGGAATGCCTCCTCGATAGCCTCGAGATCGGTCTCCTCCTCCTCGGGACCCGGTGAGAAGCAAACAGGGGACCGGAGCCGAGAAGGAGGAGACCGAACCGACAACGGAGCCGGGGGAGAAGCCCGCTTAGCTGGCGGGGCCGAAACAGAGGTCTCGGCCCGCCGCTTGTGGTGCTTCTCCCTCCGGTCCTTTCTAGATGCATCCCTCTCCTCTCCAGAAGCGGGAGTTTGAGTCCCCGGAGCAGGAGGGGGTGCCACAGGGGGAACTACTGCAGCCGCAGGAGTCCCCGAAGGAGCGGAGGTCGGAGCCGAGTCCGGCGGTAAAAGACCCGCCAAGACCAGCTTGGACCTCCGCTCCCTCAGTGCCCTGGGGTTGAACCCTGCACAAATGGTACAACCAGATGTGAGGTGTTCAACCCCAAGACACTTAACACACCGAGTGTGGCCATCAGCCAGAGAGAGCTTATGGCCACACTCGGAGCATTTGGAAAATATAGATTTAGGCTGTTCAGCCATAATCTATAACAACCCAAAGTTACTGAAAAGTAACTTAAACAAAAAATAAAACACACAGGCCTACACACACACTCTACGTACAGCGAGGGGAGGGAATAAAAATTATTACTGTAACTTAAAAATACACTTAAAACAGTCTATATAAACGGGAAACCTACTACTTTCACACAAATATTATTAAAGAAAGAAAAAATTGTCTATTTTTCAACAAGAAAAAGTCTACTTAGCTGAGAGCTATGTATCCACATCTAGTTACCAGCGCGGCAAACAAGATCTGAGGTCATGAGGGTAGAGCAGGGCATTATGGGTGAGGGGAGGAGCTGAGAGCTTGGATCCATAGCTGGAAAACTATGCCGGTTCGGATCCGATATCGGATCCATAACCCACAGGTTGCAGACAAATGAATATCCTACTTCAGATTCATTGTTTCCAGGCTGTGACAATGTTGACTCCATAGACTTTTTAGATACCACTGTAGTTTCCTCATATGCAGTCTTGCATATGGAATTAAAAGAATGCAGGACGCCATGATCCCCAAGGCTTGCAGTATTTGTCTTGCAGATAGCAGGGTTTTTGTGGCCACTTGTTTGAAGTAAGTTACCAAATGAATTTGCTTCTCTGGCGTGAGGAAAGCCATCTGGGCAGTTGTATTCAAGCTTGCACCCAGGAATGTAATCTGTTGACAGGGTACCAGTTTTGATTTCTTTTCGTTTATGGTGTACCCCAGACAAGTTAGAACCCTTTTTACAAACGCCAGATGATTTAGAAGTATGCCCTGGTTTTCTGCCTGAATTAGACAATCGTCCAGGTATGGGTATATTTGAATATTTCTTTGCCTGCAAAATGCAATAACTGGAGCCAGGCACTTTGTGAATACCCTGGGCGCAGTAGACAAGCCAAAGGGCAGTGCAGAAAACTGGCAATGCAAGTAGCCTGCTTTGAAGCGTAGGAATCTTCTGCAAGATTCCCTGATTGGGATGTGCAGGTATGCTTCTTTTAAATCTAGAGTTGCCAACCAGGCATCTTTGCCTAGCATAGGAAGTAACTAGTGAAGAGTCAGCAACTTGAATTTTGGAATCTCCAGAAAGGTGTTTAGAGTAGAAAGGTCCAGGATTGGACGCCATGATCTGTCTTTTCTGAGTACCAGAAAAAGCCTGGAAAAGAAACCTTGTCCCTTTTCCTCTTCTGGTACCAAATGAATAGCCGCCATGCTTAAGAGGGAAAGTATTTGTTTTTGATCCTCTGCCCACTGATTTGGGGGCAGGTCTGGCCACCCGTTTGGTGTTGGCAACATGTGGAAATGAAATCTGTATCACTGGGACACTGTCTAAAACCCATTTGTCCTGGGTTAGTTCCCAGTTCTTTGCATGAAGAGCAATCTTCCCCTCCAAAGGGGCGGTTAAAAGATAAGTGCTTGGTAAGGGGTGTCTTGTTATTTCCAGATTTGGAAGTGGAAGCCCCCCACCCCCACTGCTTAGTTCTGAGAGTCCTCTGGGACTGAAACCTGGGGGTTTTGCTGTGTCTGGGTTTGGCTTGAGATGATCTAGAAGGGGCTGGAAAGGACCAATTCTTAGTAGGCCAGTGCCTACTAAATCTTGGAGGTTGCACTTGTAAGAAGTCTTTAACAGTTTGCATAGATTTAGCTTCATCTTCCATCTTTTTAGAACTTCTTCAGCCTTACTGCCAAACAGGTAGTCCTGATTTAAAGGAGTATCCAACAATTTAGCTTTAACATGATCAGGCAAAGACTGCTCCTTCAACCAAGCATGCCTTCTAAGCACAGACCCAGTAACAGCAGCCCTGCTGGAGGCCTCTAAAGAATCAAAACCACATTGCAAAGTATGTTTTCCAACTTTAAGTCTAAACAGCAAAACAATGTAGGGGAAAAGATAAACTGGTATGTAAAACACAGCAATGTAAAAAAGTCAAAAACACACCAGTTGTTCACGGTAGAGGTGGTTCCAAAACTTTAATAAAATAGTAAAAATAAAGAACAGGTAAGCGCTTTCACATGCAGCTTCTTCAGACCTATTATCAAAGTAAAAATTCTAACCAGCTTTTAAACACCTTGCAAAAACTCTAGCCAGCTTTTAAACACCTTGCAACAGTTTCTTCCAATCAACTGAAAAAGCATTAAGAGTTGCTGAGCAACATGATTACATTTAATATGTCAATTAAATAAACCAATCAAGTCAGCTTACATTCATATATTACTAAAAACAACTAAATGTTATAATGACTATAAAAATGTATATGCAATTAAATTAAACACTCATATCACCTATTACCTAATAATTCATAAAAACATTTAATCTATTTCATAAACTCAATAAATAAGAAAATGTACATATTAAAATTGCATAACTGCTCAACTAGTGCATGTTGATTTAAAAACATTCCATCTACCCTATCTCCTCTATGTCAGCCTCTTTTTTTAGGGGTCTTGCTCTCAGTGCGGGTTGTATCAAAATATGTTCATTAAGGCCAGGGGAGTAATGCACTCAGTCTAAAAATCCATTTCATCTTGGCATATGTCTTAACTATATCCCCCATCCTAACATCTTGATTCAAAACTTCCAATACTAAAAACTTGAAATTGTGTCCCTCAGCGGATGTATTCATGTGTTTCGCTATTGTGCTATAGCTCATCCCTTTAAGTGCACAATACAAATGATCACGTATCCTCTCCCTTACATGCCTATTCATCTTACCAACATAAAAACAGGGACCAGCTGTGCACTGTGCTAGAGAAACAAGATTTTTAGTGTTACAGTCCGCTTCAGGAAAATGTGTAAATACAGGAGGTATAGCTAAAGGCCTGTGCTGGGGCAGGAGTAAGAAATCCCCAAGCCTCTTTTTAGAATCAGAGAAACCCTGACTTTCCCAAAAAAAAAAAAAAAAAAACTCCCTGAGAGTATGCAAGGATTAACCAAAAGAGAAATCCTGGGGGGGAGCAGAGGGAATAGAGTCCTCAGCATCAAAATGCTTATAGGTAGATAAGGGTAAATCCTGGTCATCAGAGGAAACAGAAATTTCAAAATCCTGGTCAGAAGTATCATAAGCAAGCTCAGTCCTAGGTCTCGTAGAGGGGGAAGGTTGGCTTCCCCTGATTAAAGTAATAAGGTCTTCAGTCATTCTTATTTGTTTTTTAGGCATAGAGGCCTGACCATGCAGGTCTGAGCGTCAGTTTTCTAGGCATGGTTCGAGTTTTAGGCCTTGAAGAAGATGGCATCGGTTTAATATGCAAGTCAGTAGGCCTAAATACACCCTCAGAAGCCAGTGCCTGCACAGCGACTCCGGACCCATCCAAGGTAGAGACATCCGCAGGTTCCACAGTTGAAGTATCTTGCTGCATACCAGACTCCGAATGGGTCTCAGTAGAGGCCTGCAAATCTGAAGTAGCGGGTATCAGGGGCTGCGAAAGCGCCTCACTGAGAACTGGCGAACTGGGTGGCCTGTCTCCGTCTTTAGCTTTGCGTTTTTTTTCGGAATGTCGATATTCGGATGGCTTACCAAAGACGTATCAGGATAACTGAACCGAGCACCAAAAAATTTAGAAGAGCAAATATACCGACGGCAGATAGTTCATGGTTTAAATAAGGCACAAAACCGACAGCGAGGTACTTCGTGGTCAGGGCCTAGGCAAAGAATACAGTACGAATGAAACTCTGAGGTTTTTGCTTTCCACAAGAAATGCAATTATTTACTTTTACTGACATCTGTTTAGAGCAAGAAAAAGTTTCCCCAACAGGGTACTTAGCTTTTAGTTGAAGACTTCGGTTCTGAAACTCTAAAATGAAAATTTCCGGAGTCGGCCAACCAGCACTTGCTAACTGCTTCTGGCACCGCACAGCAAGAAAGACTGATGCAATGACTTCGGCTGCATGTTTTATACCCTTGACAACCTGACGTCACAGAAGAAGAGACAGCAACCGAAGAAGGACCCAAGACTTTGTTAATCAGGCCGACTTGAGTGCTACTGCAAGCAGATAACCCTAATGTAATGACTGCAACAGTGAAACACCAAGAACATCAGCTATGTTGTATGGGTTGGAGACGGTGGCATTGACAAAAAGGCAGGAGTCACAGCTGGAAGTGGCAAAGTTAAAGATGTTCAGATTTGCACTGGCTGTGACAAGGGTGGACAGGATTAGGAATCAGTACATAAGAGAGCCAGCTCAGTTTAGACGGTTTGGAGACAAAGTCAGAGAGGTGAGACTGCATTGGTTTGTACATGCGCTGAGGAGGGATGCTGTATATTGGGAAAAGGATGCTAAGGATGGAGATGCCAGGTAAGAGGAAAAGAGGAAGGCCTAGGATAAGGTTTATGGATGTGGCGAGACAGAACATGCAGGTGGTTGGTGTAACAGAGCAACATGCAGAGGACAGGAAGAAGTGGAAATAGATGATATGCTGTGGCGACCCCTATCTGACTATACAGTATGTAATTATTAAGCACTTTAACAAAACTGAAGATAAAGCCCGCAGCAAAGAAACAAGGAAAATCTTTTACTGGCCTCTCTCCAAGAAAAATGATGGAAGCAGCCATCAAGAACACATTTTGAAAAGCAGCTTATAACCACTTAAAATGGATTGTGCTAGACAGAGAAAGGGAAAAGGACTGGTGACTGCATGAACCCAATAATCAGCTACTGGATGGGCAAGAGATAAAGAGAGTTTGAAGCATGTGCTGGTACGGCATGGAATCCGATCTTGTTAAAATGAAAATGATACTGCAAATGAGCTAATCTGTACATCGAACACATACTGAAGACACAGGAGGCTTTATCAGGACTGGTGGCTTCTGAGGATGCACTAGAAGAATGAATGACTCAATCATACAACATATAGTCAGCCTTCTATACAGTAAAGTGAAAGAAAAACAATAAAATGTATAGTTCACAGACAGCTCTGTTACAAATGTGGAAGGAAAAATCCAAGGGCTGCCACTGCTTTATATCAATCTGAAGAAACAACTGTGTTATAAATGCGCATCAGGAGAAAGCAGCAATTGCTGTACAATATGAACCTGAAGCTTGTGGAAGTGAACACAAAACAACTAACTGGATTATAGAGCAGTAGTCAGACATACCAACCTAGCACAGTAGGATTCCAACAACTATTTGGGACAGGAAAGAGTCTACAATAAGCAAGACAAAAAGTTATGCCTATTAAACTGGCCTGTCACTGAGGATTGTCAGGTATACACAAACTCTAGAGTGGCTTCTAATAAGAAAAACAACTTTTGAGGCGAGTCACTGCTACCACTATATGACAAATGTATATCATACCAATGTCTATGGAGAGAAAGAACTAATCTGCTTTTAACAGTTACCCGTTTCAAAATACTACAAGCCTAAGTGGCAAAGCTAATTTGATTACAACCCTAAATGTATTCTGTGAAATACATCAAGCTTATTATGGAATACAACAAGAAATTCAAATTTAGAAAGCTCCATCTCACAGAACTTTTTTTTGCAACTTTTTAGTCCTGCCACCTACTGTCTGTTGGCTCTCAATCAGCTCCATCTGTTCATTACTAGGTGACAAGAGACACTGGAGTCATCCACCAGACAGTCATTAGAGAGCTTAACGTATTTCCATTTTCACCATTTCCCTAGCCTGACAAATAATCAATAAAATGCTGCGGGAGGCCTGCAATGAGCTGTGTGCAAAGGATGCCCTCTCACTCCTGCAAGGGGTGTACCCCTTCAAACAGTCCTGCGCCTCCCCTTGAGGCAAGAATGGTGGTTTATCCAGTCTCTACCATGGCGGGAGTTGAGAGGATGGCATAATGGTTAACGTATATACCTTGCAGGCACATGGTACATACAGGGTTTGATTCTCACCTTTGAAGGGAAATTGGCTAGGGTTAAAATTACCTGTGTAGTAGTTGCCTGTCTATGAGACTGCACTAATTGTGCGCTTTTGAGTGAATACAACCTCCACCCTTCCCCCTAGGAGAGGTAAACAGGCCACACCCTTCACTCCTCCCCCTACCTGCTTGGCTCCTGCAGTGCTGGGGGTGCCAATCGAACCCCAGTCACCGGGGTTGCAGTCAGGGCTCCAACCCTCTGTGACATGGACTTAGGCTACACAGTTGAACAATTTTCTCATGAGGCTGGAATCAACTGAAAATTACATTTTCAACACCATCCACAAGCTGCAGGTTTGAAGCAAAGAATTAATGGACTGCTAAAGGACTAAATTACAGAAGTGACAGTGAATTATACACCTAAAAGTTTACAAGGTTCTGTTATAAGCAGGCTTCAGTTTAACCACAGACTCCTTACTGGGATACCACTTGAGACAGACTGGCTAACAGAGACAGAAACGTGTCTCTCAAAGCTAGACAAAAAAATCCTGCAGGCAATCCCTGCAAGAGTGTCTGGGGGCTATGACATTCTTCCAACCTGCCTTTAATCTAGCTTTGGGGAACAAGACTAACTTAGTGTGGCTTGCCCTGGTTGTAATAACTTTTTTAATGGACTTCCACAATGTCTGAATGTTTCTGGATTCTTACTGGTGTGTGGTGTAGCAGTTGTTTTTCCTTACATTACGTGCTTTGTTCGGTTTCTTAGCTGTCTAAAGTTTTAGAAGGTGGCCTATTTGTCCAGGCCTTCCAAGCTTTGCCTCACTGTCTCATGTTATCAATTTCTACTGTAAACCATGGGGATGGGTTGGACTTAACTTTACTAGCCATGGTTGAGGCTACTGAGTCAAGTATACTTATGAAAGCATTGTTCAATACTGTTACTGCACCGTTTACTGGAAGAGCCCCAAGAGATTCCAAATTATATGCTTTTAGAGCATTAACACTTGATGTTAGTGTAATGCACATATCATGTGGTAGAGATTTGTACTTAACTTGCTTTTGAATTTTATATTTGGGTACTGGGATACACCCTTACACAGTTGTATTTAAATGCGAATGTAAAATGGTTGGCATAGGTGTGGGGTTACTAGGAAATTAATAATACAGATGTTATGGGAGGAGTTTAGTGTGTGCAGACTGTTGGGTCTGAGAGTCTAGAGTGGCGAGTGATATGATGCTACATGTGCCAGAAAACATAATGAGAAGAATATTAGCAAGTATGAGGGCCATGGTTATAGAGACTGTATGTATGAAAATATAATAGTATGACTCATGGTATGAATGTATAATAGCACGACATGGAAGAGGATTGCGGGGGAGGAGAATAAGGACAGGCAGAAGTACTACAGCTGATAGAATTGATGCAGGGAAATGGGACTGGGGTAACTTAAGTGATCAGATGTGCTGCAAGGAGAAAGGTATAGTGGTGGGTGTATTTTGTAGAGATGGGTCAGTGAAAGAGGAGCTAAAACACAGGTATGGAATATAGGAGGAATAAGATTTCATAACAGAGTGGGGTGAATGGAGTAAGTTGCAATCACTGAGTGGGGCATGAGGTAATTTAGTAAATATAATGGTTTAGGATTTGTGCAATTATTATGGTGATTGGGGTATTTATGTGAATGCCTTTAAGAGGGGTAGGAAGTAAGTGGTGTTCTGGATAGACAGCAGGACCTATAAAGGGAATTGGCATGGGATGCAGCTGGTAACTGGGGTGGGAGGACAGCAAAGTGGGCAACAGCTCTCATACCAGCAAGAGGAGTCTTACTTGTTACGCTTTCAGTGCAATAATTTTATGCAATGGGTTAATAGTCTAATATGTGCTTCAGAAGCACAAGCATTACCCTATTCCATCAGACTGCAGTTATAATAGATCTGTTTTGAAAAAGTAAATTCTGGAAACCACTATGAATCTACACACGAGTTTTCCTGAAAACAGCAACAGTTTCACAGCAAACAAGCAGCATGCAGGAATGTTTACAGAGATGAGGGGGAGCAAACTAAATTTGGCCGAGAGAACTGCAGAAAAAGTATAAACAACTATCTGAAGGGGAAAATGGTCAGGAATTCTAGAAGAAATATTGTTTAAGGTTATAAGCATGGGCGCTGTGCTAGTACACTGTATTATCACTAATTATAAGACAACTGACAAGTTCAACAGCCATCAGCTATAAGCCTTAAGTGAATAGTCCAGTGGCACCATACAACATCCCTCAAAGACCCTTTTTGAAAATGTACCTGTGTGACTTAGGATTTGTGAGCACAATGTAGGCTTTTTTTTCTGTTAATTAATAGAACAGTCCATGCAAAACATGAATTGCCCTATCTTGCATAATTTAAGAGTACTTCACTGCACTGTTAGATTCTCTTGTAAATTACCTTTGTTATCTTAATACCAATCTGCAGTGTCTTAACATCATTGAAATCTGTAAAGTATGCAGAACCAGTTATACAGAATTTAATGCATCACTTTTGATCAGCTGCTAGTCTATGTACTTGTGTAATTGCCTGGGCATGGATCATGACTGAATGCTCATTTGAATGAGCCCACTTCCTGAATAAAAAAGTCAAACTTTAAGGACTGAAAGGTTAACATATATACTACTCCGGGATTATAAGATTAGTGCCTAACAGCATACAGAACTCACACACAGATCAAGAGTTACAGCTACCTGTGCAGTGGACCATAACAGAGGCACATAGACTTAAAATTACTGATCAAAATTCTATAAAGACAACACAAAAAGTGCTAGTTATTCCAATGCAAAACAAACAAAAAAAAAAAATCGGCTACGGTAGAGATAAAAAGGAGAGAGAGGTTCTAGATCAACTGTTGGGTCAATGTAATAAAAACCACACGTTGCAGAAATTTCAGTATCATGAGTAAAAAAAAGTACAGTTGTGTACACTTACCATAAATGTAGATGGTCGAGTGTATTCACTGTTGCAGTCATTACATTTGGGGTAATCTGCTGGCAGGTTGCCTTCAGTCGGCTTGAATTCCAAAGTCTTGGGTCCTGCGTCGGTTGCTGTCTCTTCTTCCATGACGTCAGGTGGTCAGGGGTATAAAACAGGCAGCCAATGCCATTTTCTTTCTTTTTTCTTGCCCCAGATGTCAGGTGCCCCCCCAAATGGGGAGCAAAAATATATACAAACTATATATACATGCAACAACATAAACTTTACCTTCATCTAAAAGCAAATACACCACAAAGGCTGTAGAATATAGTGAAGGAAAGAGAGACTCCAGAATAAAAATGGGGATGGCGGGCGGGTAACCTGGAATGCAACAGTGATTACACTCAAACATCTACATTTATGGTAAGTGTACACAACTGTATTATGTTCTTTGTGTTTCAC
Organism: Protopterus annectens; assembly: GCF_019279795.1. Taxonomy (NCBI): domain Eukaryota; kingdom Metazoa; phylum Chordata; order Ceratodontiformes; family Protopteridae; genus Protopterus; species Protopterus annectens. The sequence goes on along the minus strand of NC_056733.1, from coordinate 1,166,751,280 downwards.
TGTTTCAGTCATTAAATTTGGGGAGAATCCCAAAGCTATAGATGGGAGGCCGGAGCTAAACAGCATTAGGGGCTGCTATCAGGCCCTGCAGAACTGCAGTGGCAAAGCCTGCCCTGGACTTAGAGAAGAGAGGCAAATGATAAAAGTATGAACAGAACTCCAAGTAGCAGCTTCTAGAATGTCTTTGGTTGGTACCCCTCTGAGAAAAACTGCTGATGTAGCTGCAGCCCTGGTGGAATGAGACCTAATGCCGTTGGGCACCGGTTTACCATGATGTAAGTAGCAGAAACGAATGCAGTGGCTTATCCACTTTGAAATAGTCTGCTTTGAAATAGCCTTTCCCTCTGATCCTGCAGTAAATGCCACCAGTAGCTGCTCAGTTTTTCTTGGAGCTTTAGTCCCGCTCAAGTAAAATCTTCGTCTGTGTACATCCAAGGAATGCAGAATCCGCTCCCCCTTGTTCTGCGGATTTGGATAAAAAGTTGGCAGATGAATGGTTTGGTTAAGAGCCACACTGGAAACCACCTTAGGCATAAAGGAAGGATTGGTCCTGAGGGACACTCTGTCTGGGTAAAATATGACTCTAAAAAACTACAATCTGTAAAAACTGCAATCCAAATTGTAGCTTGCTACAGATCACCCACCATGCCCCAGGATTCCCACTCCTCTTTTCTTGATGTACTGGAAAATATTAGGGTTCAAACACCCTAATAATGGGCGATTTCAACTACCCCAGCATTAACTGGGAAAACTACTCATGTACCAACTCCTTCGCTCAACGCTTCTGGAATTCATGAACTCCAATGCCCTGGATCAACTTATCCACACCCCCACCAGGGGCAACAATATCCTAGATCTAGTCATTACCAATATGAGTGACTAGTGTTCCACACCTGAAGTCAACGCCTCATTGGTCCGATCTGACCATAAGCTAATTACCCTAGATATCCACATCCTGCCTCCACCCCCATTAAGGAAACCATGGTAAAAAAATGTCTCCAAGGCCAACTTCATGCTTCTTAAGACAGAAGTGGTGAACTTCATGACACCCATGCAGATGGACAATACAGTTACGACTACTGAATCCTACACAATTGCACTTTATAAGAACTTACATGAGTGCATGGATCGTGCTATCCCAAACAAAAAATGGAAGTCAATCTGGTGTTCCCCTGCCATAAACAAACTGTACAACAGAAGAAAAACTCTTGAGAAAGAGAGTAAAATCCCACGAGTGGAGGAGCTCCCTGGTCAGCCTCAGTAAGAAGCTGCGATCCCTGATAAAATCCTCCAATGCTAATTACGAAAACAAAAATCGCCACTGATTCTCAAGACAACCACAAAGCATTCTATAGCTATGTCAAGAATCCCAATGGCAACACTCAGATCTGCTCTGAGTTACAGCACAATGGCACTACATATACAAACCCAACTGATATTGCCAACATCCTGGCAGATAGGTTCAGTGCTAACTTTACCCCCCCTCTCACCCCCTAAAGAGCCCATCTCTATACCGGAAGAATGCCAAGTTCCTGTAATCATGGCTGCACAGGTAAAAACCACACTCTCCAAAGCCAAGAACACAGCATCCATGGGACCAGACAACATCACAGGCTGCGCTCTACACGAACTACAGAATGAACTGGCACCCCACTTAAGTACAATGTTCAATCATAGCCTCACTTCAGGCTTTGTGCCTGCTGAATGGCGCACAGCAACGGTTATCACACTCCACAAGGGGGGAGCCACCATGGACCCCAGAAACTACCGCCCCATTAGCCTGACGAGCCTGGTCTGCAAGGCCATGGAATGTATCATCATGGAACTTATAAACAAAGACATTGGTAATCTCCAAACTCTGGATCCCACCCAGTTCGGGTTTGTAAAAGGCAGATCATTTCTCCTAAACCTGACAGACTTCTTTGAAGCAGTCACCAAAGCCGTAGACAAGGGTAAGGTGGTTCACACAGCCTATCTAGATCTTGCCAAGGCTTTCGACACCATCCCCCACTCTGGAATTATAGATAAACTCACTAAACTAGGTATAAATCCCTATGTCACAAGATGGGTTGCCAACTGGCTCACTGACTGAACCCACACTGTGAAAGTAGCAGACTCCAAATCCGACTTCAGACCAGTGACAAGTGGAGTACCACAGGGTTCAGTCCTGGGTCCTCTCCCGTTTGGTATCTACTTCTCTGAAGTACAGGCTAACACAGAAGGTCTTTATTAACGGTTCGCAGATGACTGCAAACTAAGAGCCATAATCGAAACTCCTAACGATGTGGACATCCTACAAAAGGGCCTCACTGAGACAGATGCCTGGTGTCAAAGCCATGGCCTCAAGCTCAATGCTAAAAAGTGCATTGTCATCCCCTTTGGTAAAAACTCTATAACCATGAACTACAAAGTACAGTTGTGTACCTACCATAAATGTAGATGTTCGAGTGTATTCACTGTTGCAGTCATTAGTCTTGGGTTATCCTGCTGGCAAGCTACCCGCAGTCAGCCAGAATTCCAAAGTCTAGGTCTGCCATCGGTTGCTGTCGCCTCTTCCCTGACGTCAGTGCGCCAGGGGTATAAAAGATGCAGCCAACACCATTTTCTTCAGTTTTTCTTGCCCCAGATGTCAGGTGCCCCCAAATAGGTACGCTAAAAAAATTATGCCAAGAAGCATGCATGTACTAAAATAAACATCACCTTCATCTACAAGCAAATACACCACAAAGGCTGTATAAAATAGAGAAGTACAGAAAAGTCCCAGCAAAGAAATGGGGGATGGTGGGTAACCTGGACTGCAACAGTGAATTCGCTCGAACATCTACATTTATGGTAGGTACACAACTGTACTATGTTCATCGTGTTTCACTGTTGCAGTCATTACACTTGGGTTGAATCCAAAAGCTGAGGTTGGGTGGTTGGGCCTAAATAGGATTAGGAGAGGCTACAAGGCCCTGCAGAACTGCAGTGGCAAAGCCTGCTCTGGATTTAGAGTAGAGAAGTAAGTGGTAGTGCTTGGTGAAAGTGTGCACTGAACTCCAGGTTGCAGCCTCTAAAATGTCTTTGGTTGGTACTCCTCTGAGGAAGGCTGCTGAAGTGGCTGCTGCTCTAGTTGAATGTGGCCTAATGCCCTTAGGCACTGATTTGCCATGTTGTGAATAGCAGAAACGAATGCCGTGTCCTATCCATTTTGAAATAGTCTGTTTTGAGATAGGCTTTCCCTGTGATGCAGCATAAGCTACAAACAGTTGCTCAGTTTTTCTGAAAGCTTTTGTTTTGTCCAAATAGAAGCGTAGCTGTCTGTGTATGTCCAAAGCGTGCAGAAGTCTCTCCCCTTTATTCTGGGGATTTGGATAAAATGTTGGCAAATGAATGGTTTGGTTAAGAGCCACACTGGATACTACCTTTGGCATAAATGTTTGCCCTTAGAGAAACCCTGTCCTGATGAAAAATGATGAAAGGTTCCACTGCCATCAATGCCTGTAACTCTGAGACTCTTCTTGCTGAAGTTATTGCTAGGAGCAGAGCAGTTTTCCATAAGAATTTTATATCAGCTGTATTGGCTGGCTCAAAAGGAGGCAATGTGAGCTTTTCTAAAACAAAATTGAGGTCCCATGTAGGTATCGGTGCTCTTCTTGGGGGGGTCTTACGTTTTTTGCCCTTCTGAGGTACTGTCTTAGTAGTGGATGAGAGAAAATTGGAGGTTCCGTATTGTAATGAGATGAAATGGCAGAGGCATGGATCTTAATTGATGAGAAGGATAGGCCTTTGTCCAGCATCTCAGTTAGGTATTGTAAAATCTGAGGTATATTTGGAACAAGTGGTTCGAGTCCTTGTGCCTGGTTCCAAGCACAGAATCTCTTCCATTTTTCTGCATAAGATTTCCTAGTGCTGGGCCTCCTGGCTTCTAAAATGACATCCATAACAGCTTTAGAGAGAGGTGTGGTCTGAGTGGCTATATTACCTGCCATGCAGCCAGATTTAAGGTTCTGAGTTGACTGTACAGAATCTGATTGTTTTGTTCAGTCAGAAGATGAGGAATTTGAGGTAAAGCCCAGGCTGGGCCTTGAGACAAGCTCTTTAGGATTGGGTACCAGTGCTGGCGTGGCCAGTCTGGGGCAATCAGAATAATTTTTGGCTTCTCTCGTCTGACTTTTAGGAGTACCTTGGGAAGAAGAGGCAATGGAGGAAAGGCATAAACTCGGTGTTTTCCAGCTGAATGATACAGCATCCACTTTCCATGCTTGTGAGTGATAAGTTCTTGTGCAGAATCTCTGTAGTTGGCAGTTGTGAGGGGAGGCAAAAAGATCTATGTCTGGGCGTCCCCATTTCCTTGTTATCATGCTGAAGACCTGTGGATTTAGTTTCCATTTGTGAGGATCCATGAGATTTCGGCTTAGTTCGTCTGCCAGAGTATTTTTCTTTCCTGGCAGGAATTGTGCCTGCAGATGTACTTGATAGGTCAGTGCTGTGTTCCACAAAGTCATGGCTTGCCTGCAGAGGGGGTAGGAATGTGTGCCCCCTTGCTTATGTACCACATAACTGTGGTATTGTCCGTCTTTAGTAATAGTTGTCCTGGATGTAGTAGATCCTTGAAGACTGTCAGGGCATGCTGTACAGCTAGCATCTCTTTTTGATTGATGTGAAGATGCATTTGTTCCTTGGGCCACGTGCCCTGAATACATTTTCCTGCCATGTGTGCCCCCCAGGCATAATCCGATGCATCTGTTGTTATTGTCTGCCTGGCTGTGGGTAAGGTGAAATGCTTTCCCTTGTTGTGGTGACAGGCCAGGGCCCACCATCGAAACTCTTGTTGCAGGCAGGGAATAAGAGATATTACTGTTTCCAGGCTGTGGCAATGTTGAGTCCAAACACTTTTTAGATACCATTGTAGTTTCCTCATATGCAGTCTTGCATATGGAATTAGTAGAATGCAGGATGCCATGAAGCCCAGAGCCTGCAGAATTTTTCTTGCAGGGAGCTGGGCCTTTGTTGCCATCATTTGAAAGTAATGAGTCAGTTGCCTTTGCTTATCTGGCATGAGATAAGCCATCTGGGTAGTTGTATTTAAGCTTGCACCCAGGAATATTATCTCTTGAGAGGGCACTAGTTTTGACTTATTTTCGTTTACTGTGTACCCTAGGCAAATTAGTAATTTTTTTTACAAATGCCAGATGCTTTAGTAGAAAGCCCTTGCTCTCTGCTTGAATAAGGCAGTCCAAGTAGGGATATATTTGAATTCCTTTTTGTCTGCAAAATGCAATTACTGGTGCCAGGCATTTTGTGAAGACCCAGGGCGCAGTAGATAAGCAAAGGGCAGTGCAGAGAATTGGTAATGCATTGAGCCAGCTATGAATCTGAGTTTTCTTCTGCAAGATTGTCTGATTGGGACATGCAGATATGCCTCCTTGAGGTCCAAAGTAACTAGCCAAGCCTTCTTGCCCAACATGGGTAGAAGTTGCTGCAGTGTTAACATTTTGAATTTCGGAACATCCAGGAAAGTATTTAGGATTGACAGGTCCAGTATTGGTCTCCAGGCTTTGTCCTTTATGGGTACCAGGAAAAGTTGAGTAAAATCCTTGTCCCTGTTCTTGCTGTGGTACTCTTTGAATAGCTCTCATGTCCATGAGAGCAGAAATTTGTTTTTGTGCCTCTGCCCATTGGTTTTGTACCTTTTGATTTTGGAAGGGTGTGAAAGTGGAACCTGTAACCCTGAGAAACAATATTCAGTACCCATTTGTCCTGGGTGATCATGTGCCAATTTTGTGAGAAAAGTGCTAGCTTTCCCCCTAAGGGTGCTGCCAAAAGGCAAGTGCTTGGCATTTGCAGAGGGAAGTCATTGGGACTGTTTCCTATAAGGTTGTGATTTGTCTTCTCCTCCTTTGGGGGCAGAAGCTCCCCATTGTTTAGGTCTGTATGAGCCTTGGGGCTGAGAACTGCCTCTTGGGCGTCTGTATCTGCCTCTTTGTGGCCTGTCTGACACCGGAAAGGACCAATTTTTAGAAGGCCAGTTTCTGCTAAATCTAGGTGGCTGAACCTGTAAGAAATCCTTTACTGTCTGCATTGGTTTTGCTTTATCCTCCATTTTCTTTTACACCTCTTCTGCCTTAACACCAAATAAAGTATCATGCTGTAGTGGTGCATCCAATAATTTTACTTTAACATGATCAGGTAAACTTTGTTCTTTTAACCAAGCATGCCTTCGAATGACAGAGCCTGTAACTGCGGCTCTGCAACAAGCCACTAATGAATCAAAACCACATTGCAGAGTATGCTTTCCCACTTGTTCAGCTGCATGCAATAAATTCTGCATTTCCTTATTGTCAGGACATTCTGAGTTTGTAAGCATTTTCTGTTTTAACAAAGACTTTAGATATTGTTGATATTTAAGCATGTGAAACTGGCAGTTTAAAGCCCTTACAGCTAAAGTAGCAGAATTGTAAACTTTTTTCTCCCATCTATCCAGAGCTCTGGAATCCCTATCAGAGGGGACATGTTTTTTTTTGCTGTGGAAGCCTTGACCCCTTTGGGACCCTGAGAAATTGTTTCTGGGTCAGCAGCAGGGTTTTTATAAAGAAATTTATGAGAGTCTGGGACTTTGTAGTACCTGTCAGGCTTGACTGGTGCAGGGGGTAAAGAATCAGGAGACAAACTGGAATCAGAGAAAACATCATCAATAATATCAAGCACAGGGGGGATAGCCAGGGGCCTGTGCTGAGGCTAAGGCAATAAAAGGAAGTCTCTGAGCCTTTTCTTGTATTCTGAATAATCCTGGCTCTCCCAATGGAAATGCTCCCTCATAGTGTGTAAGGTTTCCCCAAAAGAGTAATCCTCAGGAGGAGAGGCTGAAGGTATAGATTCTTCTGCATCAGAGTCCTCATAGGGAGAGAGAGAATAACCCTGATCTGAAGAGGAATCAGAGAAAATAGAAACCTGGTCAGAGGGGTCATAGTCAGTGTCTTGCCTAGGCCTTTTTATCAGGAGGGGGATGGGAACCCCTGATCAAAGTAATTAGGTCCTCGGCCATTTTAAGCATCTGTTTCTTTGCATGGAAGACTGTCCAGGAGAATGCTGTACTTGTTTCCTTGTCTTTAATGGTGTTTTTGACTTTGCCTTGGCTGCTGTAGTGGACTTGATAGTAAGTTGTGAAAGTCTGAAAACACCCTCAGAAGCCGATGCCTGCTCAGCGGCTCCGGACCCATCTGAGGGAATAGTTTCTGCAGGCCCAATACCTTGAGTTTCCAGAGGCCTAGGTGTCTCCATGTGGGAGTCGGATGCGGCCTGTGGCTCTGAGGTAGCGGGTGTCAGGGGCTGAGAAAGCGCCTCACTGAGAACTGGCGAATGGCCCAGAAGAGGCTTCGTCGTCGCTTTTGGACCTCGGATGCCTGCCCTTTTCTTTGTCTTTTTTATGAATTCCGGTCGTCGGTTGTTCCGAAGGCATTATGTAGTTAAATCTTCGGCCAAAGTAATGTAAAGCAAAATCAAACCGACGCATAATAGTGCGTTGGTTGAATCTAGCACAAAACCGACAATTAGCAACGTCGTGGTCAGGGCCTAGGCAAGGAATACAGTAAGAGTGAAAATCCTTATGAGGTATTTGCTTCTCACAAGAAATACAATTGTTAACTTTTACTGACATCAGTCTGGAGCAAGAAAAAGTTTCCCCAACGGGATACTTAGCTTTACTGAAGACTTCGGTTCTGAAATTCGATTTTGAAAATCTCAGGAGTAGGCCAACCGGCACTTGCGAACTACTTTTGCTTCGGGCACCATGCGGCAAGAAAGATTGAAGAAAATGGCGTTGGCTGCATTTTTTTATACCCCTGTCGCAGTGACGTCAGGGAAGAGGCGACAGCAACTGACGCCGGACCTAGACTTTGGAATTCTGGCCGACTGCGGAAACCCTTCTACGTGGCACACCTCATCACAAAAGGTTTCTCATCCAGAAAAAAAAGAGGTCATTGTTCCCCTCTATAGACCCATTATAGAGTACAATGCCCCTTTTGGTATGTACCTCACAAGACATATACAACAGGCCACAGAAATAACTCACAAAGAGGATTACCGGCCTCAAACAGATGCCCTACGCAGACCGTCTCAAAAAACTCCAGCTTGTCGCATATCGCCTACTCAGAGGTGATCTCTGCCTAACTTACAAGGCTATGTCAAACCCACAGCTGTTGGACATGCTCCACTTAAAGACATCCCAATCCCTCCAAGCTACATGGTCTAGGGACCTAAACCTTGTCACCACAATAAACAGAACATGCCGGAGGGATAGATTCCTGTCCCAGAGACTTCCCATACTCTGGAATAAACTACCTATCTATAGCAAAGCTCATTAGCACTCAAGAAAAATCTTGATGATTGGATGGGAAATAGGAAATTCACCCGAGGGATCACCTCTGTGGCTCTGCTCAACAGTGGCACAGGAAAATAATTTTCTTGGGTGGCAAAAGCCAGGGTACCTTTTTGGCTGGGCTTGTATAGGCCCCAGGACCGATAGCCTAGTACCTACCTATGAACCTCTGACAAAAGGCTCCACAGCCATGAGGGCCTGTAGCTCTCAAACCCTTCTAGTTGAAGTAATTGCCAGGAGCAAAGCTGTTTTCCATGATAAAAACTTTATATCTGCAGTAGCAGCTGGTTCAAATAGAGGCAGGGTGAGCTTTTTCAACACAAAATTGAGGTCCCATGCAGGAATTGGTGATCTTCTGGGAGGCCTTAAATTTTTGGCCCCTCTAACATACTGTTTAAGCAAAGGGTGAGAAAAGATCGGTGGATCTGTGTTGTAATGAGCCGAGATGGCAGATGCATGGATTTTTATTGATGAAAAAGATAGACCTTTGTCAAGCATCTCAGTCAAGTATTGTAAAATCTGAGGAATATTTGGCTCTGCTGTGTCAGTTCCTTGTGCTTGGTTCTAAGCACAGAATCTCTTCCATTTATCAGCATAGGATTTTCTAGTACTCTGCCTCCTGGCTTCCAAAATGACATCCATCACAGATTTATTGAGAGGTGTTGTTTGAATAACTACATGATCAGCCATGCTGCCAAGGTTCAGTGTTTGGAGCGGATTGTGCAGGATCGGATTGTTTTGCTGAGACAGTTAAGTGAGGTATTTGAGGCAAGTTCCAAGCTGGGAACTGAGACATATTCCTTAGGATTGGGTACCAGTGTTGGCAGGGCCAGTCCAGGGCAATTAGTATCATTTTTCGTTTTTCTTGTCTGACCTTTAAGTAGGACCTTGGGAAGAAGAGGCAGAGGGGGAAAGGTGTAAACTGATAGGTTTTTCCAAATGAAAGACAGGGCATCCACTTTCCATGCTTGTCTGCGATAAGTCCTTGTGCAGAATTTGTCCAGTTGATAATTCCGAGGAGAGACAAAAAGGTCTATGTCCGGTCTACCCCATTTCTTTGTCATCATGCTGAAGACTTGTGGATTCAATTTCCACTTGCGAGGGTCCGTAAGGTTTCTGCTTAAGTCGTCTGCCAGAGTATTTTGCTTTCCTGGCAGGAATTGAGCTTGAAGATGTACTTGGTAAGTCAAGGCTGTGTCCCACAATGCCATGGCTAGTCTGGAAAGGGGGTATGAGTGTGTGCCCCCCTGTTTTTTATGTACCACATAACCGTGGTGTTGTCCGTCTTTATCAGTAGTTGTCCTGGATGAAGAAAGTCCTTGAAGGCTGTCAGGGCACTTTGAACTGCTAACATCTCTTTTTGGTTGATATGCAGATGCATTTGTTTTTGGGTCCATATGCACTGAACGCATCTTCCTGTCATGTGGGCCCCCCATGCATAGTCCGATGCATCTGTAGTTAAGGTTTGGCTGGCAGGGGGCAGAGTGAAGGACTGTCCCATGTTTTGGTGACATGCCTCTGCCCACCAAAGAAACTCCTGTTGTAGGCAGGGAATGAGAGGAATCATTGTTTCCAGACTGTGACAATGTTGACTCCATAAACTTTTTAGATACCACTGTAGTTTCCTCATATGCAGTCTTGCACATGGAATCAGTAGAATGCATAATGCCATGAACCCCAAAGCCTGCAAATTTGTCTTGCAGATAACTGGGTTTTTGTTGCCATTTGTTTGAAGTAAATAGTTGCCTTTGTTTGCCTGACGTGATGAAAGCCATCTGGGAAATTGTATTCAAGCTTGCACCCAGGAATGTTATCTTTTGTGAGGGTACCAGTTGTGATTTCTTTTCGTTTATTGTGTACCCTAGGCATGTTAGAAGCCTTTTCACAAATGCCAGATGCTGATGAAGAATGCCCTTGTTCTCTGCTTGAATGAGACAGTCATCCAAGTAAGGGTAGATTTGTATACCTCTTTGTCTGCAAAATGCAATTACTGGTGCCAGGCACTTTGTAAAGACCCTGGGCGCAGTAGATAAGCCAAAGGGCAGTGCAGAGAATTGGTAATGCATAAAGCCAGCCTTGAAACTGAGGTATCTTCTGCATAATTTCCTTATTGGGATATGCAGGTATGCCTCAAGTCTAAAGTCACTAGCCAAGTGTTCATGCCCAGCATGGGCAGAAGCTGCTGCAAAGTTAGCATTCTGAATTTTGGAATATCCAGGAACATGTTCAAAATTGATAAATCCAGTGTTGGGCGCCAGGCCTCGTCTTTTCTGGGTACCAAAAACAGTCGAGTAAAACTCTTGTCCTTTTTCCTGTTCTGGCACTAGCTGAACAGCCCCCATATCCATGAGGGACGTAACTTGTTTCTGTGCCTCTGCCCATTGATTTTTTGGAAGATCTGGCCAACCGTTTGGAATTGGCAGAGTGTGGAAGTGGAATCTGTACCTCTGAGATACTATGTTTAACACCCACTTGTCCTGAGTTATTAACTGCCAGTTTTGAGCATAAAGTGCTAATTTTCCCCCTAAGGGTGCTGCCAAAAGACAAGTGCTTAGTGATGGCAGAGGGAAGTCACTGAGACTGTTTACTGTAGGGTTTCGCTTTATTTCCTCCAGATTTGGAGGTAGAGGCACCCCATTGCTTTGACCTATAAGAATCCTGTGATTGCTATCTAGAACCTTTAGGGTGCCTGGATTTGCCGCGTGGAGCTCTGTCGGACACAGGAAAGGACCAATTCTTTTGTAGGCCGGTGTCTACTGAATCTTGGTGGCTGCACTTGTAAGAAGTCTTTTACAGTTTGCATAGACTTAGCTTTATCTTCCATTTTCTTTAAAACCTCTTCTGCCTTAATACCAGAGTATCATGCTGTAAAGGTGCATCCAGCAGTTTAGCTTTAACATGATCAGGCAAATTTTGCTCTTTTAGCCAGGCATGCCTTCTAATCACAGATCCAGTAAATGCGGCCCTGCAGGAGGCCTCTAAGGAATCAAAACCACACTGCAAAGTATGCTTTCCAACTTGTTCTGCTGCATGCAATAATTCCTGCAATTCTTTATTTTTTGCACATTCAGAAATCAACATCATTTTCTGTTTCAGTAATCCCATAACATGCTGTTGATACTTGAACATATGAAACTGGCAGTTTAAGGCCCTAATTGCCAAGGTTGCAGATGTATAAACCTTCTTTCCCCATCTATCCAGTGCCCTGGAATCTCTATCAGAGGGGGTAGGATTTTTTGCTGTTGAGGCCTTTACACCTTTTGGACCCTGTGAAATAGTTTCAGGGTCAGCAGCACGGTTTTTAAATAAAAATTTGTGCGAGTCAGGAACCCTGTAATATCGGTCTGGCTTGCTAGGAGCCGGAGGTAAGGAGTCTGGAGTCAAGCTCAACTCCGAAAACACATCATCCACAATGTCCAAAACAGGAGGTATGGCTAAAAGCCTATGCTGAGGGAGAAGGAAATCCCTAAGCCTCTTTTTTGATTCTGAGAAATCTTGACTCTCCCAGTGAAAGTGCTCCCTCAGGTTTCTCCAAAGGAATAATCTTCAGGAGGAGATGCGGATGGGATAGAATCCTCTGCATCAGAATCCTCATAGGGTGGTTGTTGTGTCTTTCGGCTTTTCCCGGTTAGGGGTCGCCACAGCGGAACTCCGGTCCGCTAATGACTTGCAGTAGATTTTTACATGCCGAGTTGCCGGCTCTGATGCACAACCTTCAACGAAGGTACGCCCATTCACGCATGTCTCCACACAGAAGACGCTCTAGCTGAGAATCGAATAGGACATCTTACTGTGAGGCGACAACGCTACCGCAGCATAGGGTGGTATAGAAAATTCCTGATCAGAAGAAACAGAAACCTGATTTGAAGATTCATAATCAGTGTCTTGCCTAGGCCTCTCATCAGGATGGGGTTGGGAACCCCTGATCACGGTAATTAGGTCTTCAGCCATTTTGATAATCTGCTTTTTGGGCATAGAGGCCTGAGCACGTGGCTCATGCGTTGGTTTTTTAGCTTTAGACCTTGCTTTTGTCTTTGATTTTGAAGCTGGTGTCTGTTTTATATAGAAATGCTGAGGCCTGAAGACACCCACAGAAGTCGGTGCCTGCTCAGCGGCTCTGGACCCATCCGAGGGAGAGACATCTGTGGGTACAATACTTTGTGAATCTCGCGGCGTGCCGGACTCCACATGGGTCTTGGTAGAGGCCTGCGACTTGAAAGTAGCAGGTATCAGGGGCTGCGAAAGCGCCTCACTGGAGTACCGGCAAACCGGCGACTGGCTTAGGAGAAGCTTCGTCTTCAGTTTTGGACCTCGACGGCCTGTCTGTCCTTTTCTTTGCATTTTTTGTGAACTCCGATAGTCGGATTGCTATCAGACTACATTTCAGGATAGTTAAATCTGTTTCCAAAATATTTTGAGGCAAAGATATACTGACTCTTAATAGTGCATTGGTTAACTCTAGCACAAAACTGACAGCTAGGCACGTTATGATCAGGGCCTAGGCTAGGAATACAGTACAAATGGAAATCCTTATGAGGTATTTGCTTCCACAAGTAATGCAATTATTAACTTTTACTGACATCGACAAGGAGCAAGAAAAAGTTTCCCCAACGGGGTACTTAGCTTTAGTGAAGACTTCGGTTCTGAAACTTGAATTCGAAAATTTCAGGAGTCGGCCGACCGGCACTTGTGAACTGCTTCTGCTTCGGGCAACATGCGGCAAGAAAGACTAAAAAAAATGGCATCGGCTGCCTGTTTTATACCCCTGATGACCTGACGTCATGGAAGAAAAGACAGCAACCGATGCAGGACCCAAGACTTTGGAATTCAGGCCGATTGAGGGCAACCTGCCAGCAGATTACCCCAAATGTAATGACTGCAACAGTGAAACACGAAGAACATCTGAAATTATGGGTTCACTCTCCTAGGAAGCAAGTCCAAATGGGGAAAGACTGTGGAAGAGACCAGGGTATACTTACATGTATTCGATATGTCATGAGTTGTCAATTTTGGCTTCCATCACTAAGTTATGTACATGAGCAGGAGAAACGTAAGTTATAAAAAGTTACCCTAATGAGATCTGAAGGAGACAGACCATCCTCTGTAACCACAGCAATTATCAAGGCCACAATTGTTAGAACCACTTTGCACTCTTTTCCAAGGCTGCTGCACTCCTCCACCATCCCATAAAGCACCACAAAAGAAGAAGCTATGTCTTACCATAACATTCTGTGTTGTTGATCTTCTTCCATTCATCACTGATGGGTCGATTCCGAGCTCCTCGGAACCATGTTGGCCTAATACCAAGCTCGCATACACCAAAAAAAACTTTCAAGCTAAGCTGCTACCCACAATGCTCTTCTCCCCGTTACCTCAGATCGAGTTTGTATAAGACATACAGAAATAAAGCAGAGGCCATTTCTGCGCAAAAACCCTAACACACCACAAGGACCCATGAGATCCACCAGGAGCCTTTGGTGGGGGACGGAGGGTGGGATGTGATGAATGGAAGAAGATCAACAACACAGACGGAACGTTATGTAAGACACAACTTCTTTATCTGATGTTGTTAATCTTCTTTCCATTCATCATTGATGGGACAGAATCCCAAGCTACCAGAGAAACCTGGGTGGCTCTTACGGAATAACATTACTGAGCACCATTGAGCCGAAGGCCGCTCTTCCCCTGGAGACCAAATCCAACTTGTAATGTTTGATGAAAGTGTGTGGTTTAGCCCAAATGGTTGCTGTGCAAATGTCATTCATAGAGGCTCTGGAGTGAAAGGCTACAGTGGTTGCTATAGCACTAGTTGAATGTGCTTTGATATTGTGAGGTCTAGGCCCGTTTGCATATGAATATGAAAAAGAAATACAATCTTTGAGCCACTTTGATAGTGACTTTTGAAACAGCATATCCCATTCTTGGACCAGAGAAGGAAATGAAAACTTGGGTCCGTCTTGCAGATAGATTTAGTCCCGTCTAGGAAAAAAACGTAGTTGCCTATGCACATCCAAGGAGTGTAGGCAGTATTCTCCATTATTCAAATAGTTCGGGAAAAACACTGGGGAGCTCGATGGATTGGTTCACAGAAAACTCAGAAACCACTTTGGGGAGAAAAGATGGATAACTATGTAAAGATACTCTATCTTTATGAAATATTAGGTATGGTCTCTTGATGCATAAGGCCTGTAATTTTGAGATCCGTCTAGCTGAAGTGACAGCTACCAAAAAGTGAGATTTTCATGAGAGAAATTTGAGATCACATTTTGCAGCAGGCTCAAAGGGGGGTGAGACAGTGATTGCAGTACTAGGGAGAGATTCCACGTCTCTAAGGGATGCCTAATTGGAGGTCTGCTGTGAAACGCTCCTTTGAGAAAGGTTTTACATAGGCAAAAGGACATAAGTGGAGTGTCCTCTAATCCGTTATGGAAATTGCTGCTAAATGGACTCGTATGTTAGAGGCTGATGCTCCGTTTTCAAAAAACTCAGATAGGTATTGAAGGATAACAGAGACCGGAGCTGAGAAGGGATCTAGTGTCCGTTCTTTAGACCACAGAGAAAACCTTTTCCATTTATCTCTATAAAGTTTTCTGGTGGATGGTTTATGGGAGGCCAGAATAACATTGTGAACAGGTGAGGAAAGGGCTTCCTGCCTGGCGACGAACAGAAGTGAAGAAACCAAGCAGTCAGCTTGAGACTGGACAGATTTGGGTGAGTTAACCCTTGGAGGTAAGAAATAAAGTCTGGACGAGTATCCAGGATCCATGGAGGCTGTAACAGATGAGGCTGGAGGAAGGGGAACCACACTTGACAAGGCCAGAATGGGGCAATGAGGATCACCTTACATCTCAACAGAGTAGCTTTCTTTACGAATAGAGGTATCAAGGGAATTGGAGGATAGGCATAGAGACCACCAGTGGGCCAATCGTGAATCAGAGGGTCTCTCGGGGACTCCCCTCTGGGGGAAAGAGGGCAAAGTAGCTGCTGCATTTGTTGTTCGTAGGAGAGGTGAAGAGGTTGCAGCATGGCTGGCCCCATCGGCTGAAAATTTCTGCCATCACTTTGGGATTGAAAGATCACTCATGTGGAAGGAGAATGCATCTGCTCAACCTGTCTGCAATCACGTTGAAACTCGCTGGGATGTGCGTTGCTATTGGAAAGCGGTCGGAAGCTACCGCCAGTGCCAAATTCTAATGGCCTCTCAAAATAGGGGGTAGGATTTGGTTCCTCCTTGTTTGTTGATGTACCAGACTACTGACATATTGTCTGATTGAATTGCAATCAATTCCATGGGGAAGAAGTGGATGTAATGCCTGCAATGCTAACAGCACCACTCTTAACTCCAGAACATTGATATGCACGTTGGCCTCTAAACTTGACCAAGTGCCTTAGACTGTCTTTTGCTGAAAATGCCCCCGCACGTTGGCCTCTAAACTTGACCAAGTGCCTTAGACGGTCTTTTGCTGAAAATGCCCCCATCCACACCCTATCAGGGAAGCATCTGTGGTCACAGTGGCGTTGGGTTTAGTGAGCTGAAAGGGGCGACACCATAGTTCTTAGTCGGCCTCATCCACCAAAGGAGATCTTGCTTGCAAGAGTTGGTTACGAGCACCTGCGACTTTAGGGGGGTGAAGATTTGCAAACCACTGGGACAACAGGAGCCAATGTAACAGTCTCACGTGTAACCTTGCCAGAGGAACTATTGGAATGGCTGCAGCCATGGACCCCAGAGCTTGGAGAGCTTCCCTTGCTAACACCTTCTTTTGACAGAGTATCACACGCACTTGCAATCTTAACCTTTGAAGCCTGTGAGCTGGGAGAGATACCAGACAGGATCGAGTATCGAAAACTGCCCCTATAAATTCCAGCTGTTGGGTAGGTTCTAAGTTGGATTTTTCCCAGTGTACAGTGATTCCCTGGGACTCTGCTAGTGAAAGGGTGTATTGGGGGGCCATAGTCAGAAGACGCTTGGTGGAGGCAGAGACGAGCCAATCGTCCAAATATGGAAACACCTGGAATCCCTGAAGTCTCATAAGCTGTCACCCCTGCTAAACATTTTGTGAACACTCTGGGGGCCGTCGAGAGACCGAATGGCAGGGCTCGGAACTGGTAATGACTGGCTCCTAGCCAGAAGCGAAGGAGATTCCTGAAGCATTTGTCCATTTGGATGTGGTAATGTGCATCGACTCCTGGAGTGTTTGTCCACTTTGATGTGGTAATACGCATCCCGGAGGTCTATGGAGCACATCCAAACATCCTCCCTTAAAAAGGGAGACTGGATTGAATAGTGACCATGCGGACCTTGGTTTGCACAACTGATTTAAGTGACTGAGATTCAGGATGGGTCTCCAGTCCCTGGTCTTTTTTGGCGCTAAAAAGAATATGGAGTAAAACCTGGATCCTCATTGGTCTGGAGGGACTGGTTGGATGACTTTTTTGACACAGCTTTATCTCTGAAGCCGCTTCTTCCCTTTGATTGGGTGGAACATCAGGAAGGTTTTTTTGTAGGTTTGGACAGGAAGTTAGAGGGATGTAGTAGCCTCTGGAAATTATTCTCTGCACCCATCAATAGTTGAGCGCCAGGTAGTTTGGTGCAGAGAAAAACGGGCCCAGACTGCTTCCAGAGGAAAGCAATCGGTCAACGCTTCAGGAGCGTTGATAAGACCGCCCAGAGAAGGAATCTCTGGAGTCTTGGTTTCAGGGACCCCCTCTGCCCCTAAAGGGTCATCTTCCACCATTGTAAACTCCTCTGCCTCTGGGGTAATCCTTGCCATGTGCATTACGGAAAGGACCCTGAGATTTCTTGTGCCAGATTTTCCCACTCATCTGGTTCCTGGAAAAGGAATGTTGAGGCTTGGAATAACGTAGGCCAACCTGAAACAGAGTCTTTCTGTCTTGCTCACACCTGGCCAGCGTTGCCCTTCACTTTAGAACCAAATAAGGAAGATGATTCAATAGGCACATTCAAAAAGGAGGACTTGAAGGAGTCCGCGAGGTTGCAGATGCGCATCCAGGCATGACACCTCATGACTATGCCTGCACCCGCAGCACTGGCCGCCCCTTCGGTTGCATGGGAGAGCAGCCTCATGGACTAATTGGAAATAGATTCAAGGGTGGCAAGTTGAGAGGCAACCTTGTCCTGTGCCTCGTCAGACACTTGACCCGCGAGGGATCCAGAAAGTTCGGTAATCAGATCTCTTTGGAGCCTTGTGAAATGTGCCAAGTAGTTCAGGAACCTGACAGCAAAGGTTGCTGAAGCAAAGCCTCGATTCCCCAACCTGTCCATAGCCCGAGACTCTCTGTTGAGCGGGTGGACAGTAGGACTTTCTTCCGCTAAATCCTTTTTAGTGGCCGCCGCCACCACCATCATAGCATCAACTGGCAAACCTTTAGACCAGTGTGGATGCTCTTCCGGGGAGAAAGAATCTAATCAGGTCTCCGGGGAATGGCCTCAATAGAGTCAGGGTTCTGCCAAGCACACTGCACGACTAGCTGGATTAACTCATTGGCAAGTGGGGTCACCCAAGAGGTAGAAGGCCGGGAGCGAAAAGCCTGCAGGAACACGGATTCCTCCAAGGAGGAGTTGGAGGGCTTCCAGCCACCCCTCTGTTTTAATACTTCCAGGATGTCTCTGAAGGACACATCATCCGGGGGGGGGGGTGACTGTGGGGACCCCTCCCCATCACTGTAGTCCATGTCTTCTATCAAAGACTCTTCAGGAGAGTCTATGTGCTTCCTCTTGCACTCCTTCTTCCGAGAAGGTTCCTCATATCTAAGGAAGACTTGGAAAAGTGGGTACCCCAAACAGGGGTTTCCTGAGGTTTCTCCTCCTAGTGTCCCGGGGAGGTGGCTTATGGTAGCTGTAGCTCAGAGGGAAAAGGATGAAGTTCCGACATCGGAGAAGTGCTTCCAGAAGCAAACACCCTCTCCATCACCCGGAAAGCAGGCCGGCCCTTAGAGGAGTGGGAGCCCGGAACAGAAAAGGACAAACTTGGAACAGAGGTCACACCCCGCTCCGCCGGACCTGCTCCCAGAGATGGAGCCTCAAGCAGGACTGGTGCAGGGGTTATCTCCAGAACTGAGGACGGAACCAATAAAACACTCTGAACCATGCCCTGAACCAAGGACTCTACCCCCCAACCATGAGTCTGAGGGAGGGACGGTTCCGTCGGAACCGGGAACCAAAGGGATGGCCTCGAAGCTTCAGTGACAATCACTGTCGGTACTGAGGAATGGGTTTCCACAAGAGAGACGTTGGGGCAATGGGCTTCGGAGCCGATGGGTCAGGAGGAGAATATGTCAGAGTCCTAGCAGATCTAAGTCCCAGAGGGGGGATGTGTCTTTGGAACATTTGGTATCCCTCTGGCTGTTAACAGCTGATCCAACAGGCGCACCACATTAAGTTCGGATAGACTCCTGGTGGACCTTGTGGATACACCTAAAGGGGAGTTGGGTCAATCCAAAAAAAGGGCTATACATTTGACCCACAAATGGATCCAACGAGGGGGAGTATCAGGTTCGTGGTGTCTGAGCTAGTGGCACCATAGTCTCTAATTTGGAGACAGGAAGCAAAGGAATCAATGGTGCAGTAAAAAGGCTCGGTGCCGATGGGCACTCAGTCTATGTCATCAGTTCTAAAGCAGTGGCAGAGGTCGGCACCGCTTTCGATGTAGTCGGCAAGGTCGGTGCCATAGCTAGAGGAGTCTGTGCCGAAGGTGACGCAAACATCAAAAATCTGGTAGCATCCAAGATGGCTTGAGTTGTAACAGTATTCTAAGTAGAGCTCGAACAGCAGGAGTCGGAGCCGAAGTAGCAAGTCCATGCTCCGAGGAAGTTTTGTGGGCCTTATGTTTAGGCATTTTACCTCTATCACCAGCGGGTGAAGAGGTATCAGAGTGGGGACGTTTTTGTCCTTCACTGGAGGGGTTGAGACCTCAGACACAGAAAGGGCCTCTGAGAAAGGAGAAGCAAGAAGGCCTTTCAAAATCAATTTGTTCTTGCGTTCATTCAGCGCCCACTTTGACAGATTTGACAAGTGGGTTGAACAGAGAGATGAGGAACTCCCAAGACAATAAACGCAGTCATCATGAGAGTCGCTATTAGGAAGTTTAAAATTGCAAGAGATGCAATGCTTAAACCCCGAAGATCCTTTTTTCTCAGACATGTCCACAAACACACTAACAACAAGTTTACTAAACTAGAGTCAGGAAAGATAGAGGAAAAAAGATACCAACAATGGTAACAAGAAATATCACAAAGGTAAGGAGAGAGCGTACCAGCAATGGTAAGAAGGATTACCCAATGGGTAACTAAGTATGAGAAAGTTACAAATAACTCTAAACGAGTAAAGTAGAAAGAAGATAGTTTTAGAAAGTGACTAGGAAGAGATGTTTCAAAAATATCCAAAAAATACCACTTAGCTTGAGAGCTCGGTGAAACGTGGCTATATGGCTATGCGGCAAACGAGATCTGAGGTAACAGGGAGAAGGGCATTGTGGGTAGCAGCTTAGCTAGAGAGTTTTTTTGGTGTACACGAGCTTGGTATTAGGCAGACACTGTTCCGAGGGGCTTGGAACCGACCCATCAGTGATGAATGGAAAGAACAACATCATCAGATGCTTCCATTTTCCAGAATTCAGGTAGCCCACCCAGAGTTAAACCTTAAATCCAAAAGAACAAAGACCAAGACAAATGAGGAGGAGGGAAAAGGGATGGGTTGGTATGGAGGATGGGCCCAGTCTAATACAGAAGTTTTGTATATGACAGAAGTGGGTCCAACCTCAAGAAGTACCTCTTCTTCTTGAGAGGTCCTAGGCCAAAATAACCTTCATAGCAGTACCAAAGTATGTTCTAGATCTGGAAGCTTCAGCCAGATTACAGTACTTCACAGAGGAGTTTAACAAAGTACAGTTGTGTACACTTACCATAAATGTAGATGTTAGTGTATTCACTGTTGCAGTTATTATATTTGGGTTATCTGCCTGCAGGTAGCCCTCAGCCAGTCTGAATACCAGAGTCTTGGATTCCCGCGTTGGATGTGGTCTCTTCTTCCATGATGTCAGGTCGTCAGGGGTATAAAACATGCAGCCGACGCCATTACATCAGTTTTTCTTGCCCCAGATGTCAGGTGCCCCCCACAACGGGAAGCAATTGTATGTTATGTTACACCTCCATCAAAAAGCAAATACACCAGAAAGCTTAAAACAAGAAGGAAAGTTAGAGCCAAGAGAAGTCAGGGGGCTGGAGGGAGGGTAACCAGGACTGCAACAGTGAATACACTTGAACATACATTAAGTGTACACAACTGTACTATGTTCTTCGTGTTTCACTGTTGCAGTCATTACATTTGGGTCGATTCTCAAAGCTAAGGAAGGGAGGTGGAAGTTAGAGCATTAGGGCCAGCTATTAAGCCCTGCAAGACTGCAGTGGCAAAACCAGCTCTGGATTTAGAAAAAATAGGCAAGTGGTAATGCTTGGTGAAGGTATGTACAGAGCCCCAGGTAGCAGTTTCTAGGATGTCCCTGGTAGGGGACTCCTCTGAGAAAGGCTGTAGAGGTAGATGTAGCCCTTGTGGAATGTGATCTTATCCCCTGTGGGGTAGGTTGTCCATGCTGCTTATAGCAGAAATGAATGCAATGGGCTATCCATTTAGAAATGGTTTGCTTTGAAATGGCCTTCTCATCTGCCCCTGCAACAAAGCCAACTAGCAGCTGTTCAGATTTTCTGAGAGGCTTAGTCCTGTCCAAATAAAATTTAAGTTGTCTGTGCACGTCCAAAAAGTGTAGTATTCATTCTCCTTTATTTTGGGGATTTGAGAAAAAAGTAGGCAATGAATGGACTGATTTAGGGCTACACTAGACACCACCTTCGGAATAAAAGGAAGGATTGGTCCTGAGGGGAAACCTTGTCTGTATGGAAGATAATGAAGGGCTCTACTGCCATGAGGGCCTGTAATTCAGGCACTCTTCTTGCTGAAGTAATGGCTACAAGGAAGGCTGTTTTCCAAGAAAGGAATTTCAACTCTGCCGTTGCAGCTGGTTCAAACAGGTTCAGAGGTAGGTACTAGGCTATTGGCCCTAGGGCCTATATAAGCCTAGCCAAAAGGTACCCTGGCTTTCGCCACCCAAGAAAATTATTTTCCTGGGCCACTGTCTAGCAGAGCCACAGAAGTGATCCCCGGGGTGAATTTCCTATCTCCTTTCCAATCATCAAGATTTTTTTGAAGAGTGCTATTGAGGAGCTTTGTTCGATATAGATAGGTAGTTTGTTCCAGAGTACGGGAAGTCTCTCGGACAGGAATCTATCCCTCCAGCATGTTCTATTTATTGTGGTGACAACGTTTAGGTCCCTAGAGCGTGTAGCTCGTAGGGATTGGGATTTAAGTGGAGCATGTCTAAAAGCTCTGGGTTTGACATAGCTTTGTGTGTTAGGCAGAGATCGCTTCTGAGTAGGCAATATGCGATGGAGTAAAGCTGCAGTTTTTTGAGACAGTCTGCGTAGGGCATCTGTTTGAGGCCGGTAATCCTCTTTGTGAGGTATTTCTGCATCCTTTCCAGTTGTAGATGTCTTGTGAGGTACATACCAAAAGGGGCATTGTACTCTATAATGGGTCTAATGAGTGATTAGTAGAGGGGAACAATTACCTCTTTTTTCCTGGATTAGAAACCTTTTGTGATGAGGTGTGCCATGTAGAAGGATTTCCTGATTACTGTGGCGATGTGATTATCAAAGGAGAGACTACTGTCCACCTGTGTCCCAAGGTCTCTTATCACACTTTTGGTGTTAAGCAGACTACAGCCTATGTGGTAGTTCATGGGTACAGAGTTTTTACCAAAAGGGATGACAATGCACTTTTTGGCATTGAGCTTGAGGCCATGGCTTTGACACCAGGCATCTGTCTCAGCGAGGCCCTTTTATAGGATGTCCACATCTTTTGGAGTTTTGATTATGGCTCCTAGTTTGCAGTCATCTGCGAACTCCGTTAGCCAAAGACCTTCTGTGGAGGGAGAGTGAGCTTTTCCAATACAAAGTTAAGGTCCCAGGCTGGAGTAGGGACTCGCCTGGGGGGGGGGGTCTTAAATTTTTAGTTCCTCTGAGGAATTGCTTTAGCAGGGGGTGAGAAAAGAGGGGTGGGTTCACTATTATAAATGTGCTGAAATGGCAGAGGCATGAATTTTAATAGATGAAAAGGATAGGCCCTTGTGGAGCATTTCTGTTAAGTACTGAAGAATATGAGGTAAGCTGGGCACCGTTGTGCCCATCCCCTGAGTTTGGCTCCAGGAACAGTATCTTTTCCACTTTTCAGCATAGGAGTTTCTGGTACTAGGCCTCCTTGCTTCCAGAATGACATCTAGCACCTGCTTACTGAGGGATGCTATTGGAGAGCTCAAGGAATTAGCCAGGCTGCAAGGTTCAGGGTTTGAAGCTGAGGGTGCAGAATCTGGCCCGCCTGCTGGGACAGCAGGGGAAGGTGTCTGAGGTAGGTGCCATGGCTCCAGTAGTATCATACAGTGCAAGAGGGGGTACCAGTGCTGGCGAGGACAGTCTGGTGCAATCAGTATTGTCCTTGGCTTGTCCTGTTTGATCTTTAGCAGAACCTTCGATAGGAGAGGCAGAGGGGGGAAGGCATAAACAGAGAGGCTTTCCCAGGTAAAGGACAGGGCATCCACTTTCCAAGCTTGACTGTGGGAAGTCCTTGTGCAGAATTTGTCCAATTGGCAGTTCGGAGGGGAGGCAAACAGGTCCATCTCTGGGGTCCCCCATTTGTTCCTCAAGAGGTTGAATATTTTTGGTTCCAGTTTCCATTCGTGTGGGTCCATGAGATTTCTGCTTAGGTCGTCTGCCAGTGAATTTAGCTTGCCTGGCAGGAATTGAGCTTGTAGGTGCACTTGGTAGCTCAAGGATGTGTTCCACAGAGCCATGGCTAGTTTGCAGAGAGGGTACAAGGGGGTTCCCCCCCTGCTTGTTTATGTACCACACAACTGTGGTGTCTGTCTTTACCAATAATTGTCCTGGAAGGATGTGGTCTTTGAAGGCTCTCAGGGAATTCTGTACAGCTAACATTTCTTTTTGGTTGATATGCAGGTGCATCTGACTTGGGTTCCACTGCCCTGCCAAGTGAGCCGCCCATGCATAGTCTGATGAGTCTGTTAGGGTTTGAGCGGCAGGGGGTAGAGTGAAAGGGAGCCCCTTGTTGTGGTAGCAGGCCTCTGCCCACCAAAGGGCCTCTGTCTTTATACAAGAAATTATGGGAATAATTGATTCCAGGTCCTGAGAATGTTGACACCATATGGCTTTTTAGATACCATTGTAGTTTCCTCATATGCAGTCTTGCATATGGAATTAGTAGAATGCAAGAGGCCATGAACTGCAGGACTTGCAAAATTTTCCTTGCAGATAGCTGGGTCTTTGTGGTCAGTAGTTTGAAGTAGGTTGTCAAATAAACTTGTTTTTCTGGAGTGAGGTAAGCCATCTGGGAAGTTGTGTTCAAGCTTGCTCCTAGGAATACAATCTGTTGGTAGGGTACTAGGAGAGTTTTCTTTTCGTTTATGGTGCACCCCAGTGAGGTTAGAAGTTTCCTTACGAATGCCAGATGTTTTAATAGCAAGTCCTGGCTTTCTGCCCGAATCAGACAATCGGCCAGGTATGGGTATATTTGAATATTTCTCTGCCTGCAAAATGCAATGGCTGGAGCTAAACACTTTGTGAATACCCTGAGGGAAGTAGATAAGCCAAAGGGAAGTGCAGAGAACTTATATTGCATGGAGCCTGCTCTGAAGCGTAGGTATTTCCTGCAAGATTCCCTTATTGGGATGTGCGGGTAAGCTTCCTTTAAGTCTAAGGTTGCCAACCAGACATCTTTGCCTAACATAGGAAGCAGCTGTTAAAGTGTTAACATTTTGAATTTTGGGATTACCAAAAAGGTGTTTAGAAGAGCTGCCTTTTCTGGGTACCAGGAAAAGTATTTAATAAAAACCTTGTCCCCTTTCTTCTGCTGGGACAGGTTGAATAGCCCTGACTTTGCCTACTGATTTGGAGGTAGGTCTGGCCAACCGTTTGGGGATGGTAGGATGTGGAAGTGGAATCTGTATCCTTGGACAACTATATTTAAAACCCATTTGTCCTGGGTAATGAGTTCCCAGTTTTTTGCATGAAGGGCGAGCTTTCCTCCTAAGGCAGCAGGCAGTTGAGCAGGGTTTGGAAGGGTTAAAGTTAAGTCATGGTGACATTTTTCCGTAGGGGGGGTGTCTTACTACTGCCTGCTTTGGAGTGGGAGCCCCCCACTGCTTAGGCCTGTGCGTAGCTTGAGACTGTAACCTAGGTGGGTCTGCTGTTCCTGGGTTTGGACTGAGAAGGCCTGGAAGAGACTGGAAAGGACCAATTCTTTGAAGGCAAATGCCTACCAGATCTGGGAAGCTGTACTTGCAGGAAATCTTTAACAGTTTGCATAGATTTAGATTTTTCCTCCATCTTTTTGAGGACTACTTCTGCTTTGTTGCCAAACAGGCGGTCTTGGTTTAAGTGAGCATCCAGTAATTTAGCTTTAACATGATCTGGCAAGTTTTGCTCCTTAAGCCAAGCATGCCTTCTAAGTACAGATCCAGTGACAGCAGCCCTGCAAGATGCTTCTAAAGAGTCAAAACCACATTGCAAAGTATATTTACCAACTTGCTCAGCAGAATGCAATAAATCCTGTAATTCTTTGTGTTCAGCACAGTCAGGAATCAACATCATTTTCTGTTTAAGTAGTCCCATAATATGCTGCTGGTACTAACATATGAAACTGGCAATTTAAAGCCCTAATGGCCAAAGTAGCAGAAGTGTATACCTTCTTACCCCATCTGTCCAAGGCTCTAGAATCTCTATCAGAAGGGGTAGGATTTTTGGTAGCAGTAACCTTAATGCCCTTTGGTCATTGGGAAATGGTCTCTGGATCTGCAGTAGGATTCTTGAAGAGGAACTTGTGAGAGTCAGGTACTCTGCAATACCGGTCAGGTTTTCTGGGAGCTGGAGGTAAAGTGTCTGGGGAAAGGCTAGATTCCAAGACGGCATCATCTACAATGTCCAGAACAGGAGGGATAGCTAAAGGCCTGTGTTGAGGAAGGAGCAAGAATTTCCTAAGACTCTTTTTGGAGTCGGAGTAATCCTGGCTTTCTCAGTGGAACTGCTCCCTAAGAGTGTGCAAGGTTTCACCAAAAGAAAAATCTTCTGGAGGGAATGCAGAGGGAATGGAATCCTCTGCATCAAAATCTTCATAGGTAGATAAGGGCAAATCTTGGTAATTACAAGAAACAGAAATATCAGAATCCTGATCAGAACAATCAGAAGGAAAATCAGTTCTAGGTCTCAGAGGGGGAAAGCTGGCTTCCCCTAATTAAAGTAATAAGGTCTTCAGCCATTCTAAGCATTTGTTTTTTTTAGGCATATGGGCCTGACCATGCGGTTTGGATGTCGGTTTTCTAGGCGTGGGTCGAGTTTCAGACCTGGATGAAGAAGATGACGTTGGTTTAAAATGCAAATCTGTAGGCCTGAATACACTCTCAGAAGCTGGTGCCTGCACTGCGGCTCCGGGCCCATCCAAGGTAGAGACATCCACAGGTTCCATAGTCGAAGAAGCATCTCGCGGCATTCCGAATGGGTCTCAGTAGAGGCCTGCAAAACTGAAATAGCTGGTATCAGGGGCTGCAAAAGCACCTCACTGAATACCGGCGGACTGGCGACTCGCTTAACGGAAGTGTCAGCAGTTTTGGACCCATGCGGGCTGTCTGTCTTTATCCTTACGTTTTTTCAGAATATCGGTAGTCGGATGGCTTACCGATGCCATTTCTGGATAGTTATACAGAGTACCAAAATAATTTGCTGCAAAAATAGACAGACGACAAATAGTTTGGGGGTTGAATAAGGCATAAAACTGACGTCGTGGTCTGGGCCTAAGCAAGAAATGCAGTACGAATGAAAATCTTTATGAGGTATTTGCTTTCCACAGATAAATTTCAGGAGTCAGCCGACCGGCACTTGCAAACTGCTTCGGGTACCGCGCTGCAAGAAAGACTGACATAATGGTGTCAGCTGCATGTTTTATACCCGACGACCTGACGTCAAGGAAGAAGAGACAGCATCCAACATGGGAATCCAAGTCTCTGGTATTCAGGCCGGCTGATTGCTACCTTCAGGCAGATAACCCAAATGTAAAGACTGCAACAGTGAAACAAGAACGTCCAAGCAGTACCTGAACAGTGGAGTGAGCTGCTTGCCATAGGAAACAACAAAACTTAATGCAATGAGAAAGTCACCTAACCAATGAAATTCTGAAAATGTTTTGACCCAAAGATTTAGAGTAAAAGGAAACTAGCAGCAAAGAATGTTTCCTGAGAGACTAAGTCCTGTCCAAATAATACCTCAACTGTAAACAGACAGCGTAAGAAATGCACTCCACAGTTAAAATAACGAGGAAAAGATAGGCAAATGAAGGAACTGATTAAGAGAGTAAGACAAGGGTGAATTCTAAGGGAAATGCAATCTGGATGGAAGATCGGGTAAGGAGATCCTGCATATAGAACATGAAATTCAGAAATCTGCAAGCAGAAGTGATGGACATTAAGAGAGTATTTCAATGCACAAACCTAAGTTCCAAAGAAGAGGCAAATCCAAAAGGAAATCTATGTTAATCTCTTCAAAACAAAATACAAGTCCCAATGAGGTGCTAGATCATGTAATGGGGGCCTCAAACAGACTGTCTTCAAGAAGGTCTTTCAAACTTTCAACAATGCCAGTGATAAAAGATACTGGCCCCAAAGAAAACTGGTGATGGTGGCCAAATGGAACTTGTCAGTACAAAAGATTAAACCTGAAACAAAAATACTAGCAAGACAGTCCAGCATGGCCAGGACTTCAGCAGAAAAGGTGTCTTAGCTCCTTGGACTTCACCCAAATGGAAAAAAGAAAAAAAAAATCTACTTTTCCTGATTTGTTTTTCTCATAAATGGTTTCTGGAAAAAGGAGACAATGGAGAAAAGAAGTTATGTACTTACCATAACGTTCCATGTTTGTAGTCCATCTCGCCTACATTCTTGCTGGATGGGTTTGGAGCCGATTCTCGGCTCCGACTTGGCCGATAATAAAGCTTGAGAGCTTTTATTGGCTCGAGGCTAACCCTTATCCCATGGTGCCTCATGGCAATTCCCCAGATCTTGTTTGCAAGAAAGTAACAGGTACAAGCCATGTACTCCTTCTGCTGACCAGCTACCGTCGCAATATCTCCAAAAAGCAGCCAAAGTAATTGCCTACCCTATATATCCATCCTTATAAATAGGCTACCGTCGCAATATCTCCAAAAAGCAGCCAAAGTAATTGCCTACCCTATATATCCATACTTATAAATAGGACAATCAAAGAGGGAAACATTCCAGATATTTGGAAAATCTCCCACATTATCCCCCTACATAAAGGTGGGAACTCATACGACTACTCTATCGGCCAATAGCTCTCTTATCACCCTTAGCAAAAATTATGGAAAAATGCATTCACCAACAACTTTTACATCATCTATCTCAACTTAACATAATAGCAAACTGCCAACATGGCTTTAGGCCATCACATAGTATCACTACTGCCCTTTTATCCTTTACAGATACCATCAATAGAAACCGTAATAAAAACATCCTCTCATCTGCACTCTTTACTGACCTCTCAAAAGCTTTTGACATGGTAAACCACACCCTCTTAAATCAATATTCTTGAATCCCTTTCCTTTGACTCAGGCTGTTAAATGGTTCAGATCCTACCTCAGCAACAGGCAGTTCTCGGGGAAAATCAAATTTCATCCTTTCTGCCAGTCACCATCGGAGTCCCTCAGGGCTCTATTCTTGGACCACTTCCTTTCTCATTATTTATCAATGACCTCCATGTAGTAATTCCTCAAGCCACCTGCATTCAATATGCAGATGATTCTACGCTAATATGTTCAGCATACTCTCCATCAGAACTATATTCTCTTACTCAA
The DNA here is from genome assembly GCF_019279795.1 of Protopterus annectens. Lineage (NCBI taxonomy): Eukaryota > Metazoa > Chordata > Ceratodontiformes > Protopteridae > Protopterus > Protopterus annectens. Next base: position 1,166,722,919 of record NC_056733.1, on the reverse strand, counting down.
AATGTTTTTAACACTGTAGAAACATGGTTTACAAAACGCTGACTCCTTCTTAATGCCAAAAAAAAAACAAACTCCTTCTTCTTTACCCCCTCTACCAAGTCCTCCCCCGTAGATTTCTCAGTCTCTTCAAATTATGGCATTTTTATATTCCCAGACTCTACCACTAAACTGTTAGGAATAACCACTGACAATAACCTTACATTTGGTTACCATACAAATAACACCATTAAAACAGTCAACAGAAGAATAGGGTCCTTATATAGAATAAAACCTTTCCTAACCCCAGCAGCCAGAACCAAGATTGCTCACTCCCATCTAATCTCTACTCTTCTGCACGCCTCACCTATTTATACCAATCTAAAGAAAAATAACCTTAAACTAGCAACTTCCTACAATAACATCGCCAGATTCACCACTGGCAATCCCTTTAGAACCCACCTCTGTCTGAATCTTTGGCAACTAGACTGGCTTGAATTCCAAAACCAGCTGATAATCTCCCAACTCACGATTGCCCACAAGATATTTTACCAACCCAACACCACCCCTATACTCTCCAATCTCTTAATCCCCTATAAAAATCTGAATTCCCTACGTTCTTCTAGCAAACTCCTCGCTAGTATAACCAAGTCTAACAACATGGCTGGTGACTCTCTGTTTACTAATGCAGCAGGAAAAATCTGGAACCTGCTACCCAATGAACTAACACTAATCGCATCCTTGCCTCTCTTTAAACAAAAACTCAAAAAACACCTCAAAACGCACTGGTTATGCCCTTTTACTAACCCTGACTAACCACCCTCTTCCACCACTGTTTCTTCCTCTTCCAAACATTTTAATGCTTATTCATGTAAGCAAGGCTGGTACTGTTTAAACTCTTATCAACATACTGCTGAAATCTTTCTACTTGATGTGAAAAATTCCATATGAATCTTATTGTGCTACATTTTTATTGTTGCTTTTTTAAGTGTAAATATTTTTACTGTTGCTTTTTTCAAGTGTAAATATCTTTAGTATGTAATAATTACTTGTTGTATTTTTTTTTATTAATCCTTTCATTTACCATGTAACGATATTTTTAATTTTTCTATCTTGCTGGAGCTTTTCTCCCCGGGCCTCTACTGAAAATTGAAATAATCCAGCTAGACTAGCCCGGTTAACAAATGTAAAATAAATAAAAAAAATAAAATAAATAAATACATTTGCCTTGTAGATAGCTGGGTTTTTGTGGCCACTTGTTTGAAGTAGGTTGTCAAATGAATTTGTTTCTCTGGCGTGAGGAAAGTCCATCTGGGAAGTTGTACTGAAGCTTGCTCCCAGGAATATAATTTGTTGACAGGGTACCAGGTGGGATTTCGTTTTGTTTATAGTGTACCCCAGCCAAGTCAGCACCCTTGGAACAAAGGCTAGAGGATTCAAAAGTATGGCCTGGTTTTCTGCCTGAATTAGACAATCATCCAGGTATGGGTATATTTGAATATTTCTTTGCCTGCAAAATGCAATGACTGGAGCTAAGCACTTTGTGAATACCCTGGGCACAGTAGATAAGCCAAAGGGCAATGCAGAGAACTGATAGTGCATGTAGCCTGCTTTGAAGCGTAGGTATCTTCTGCAAGACTCCCTGATAGGGATGTGCAGGTATGCTTCTTTTAAGTCTAGTGTTGCCAACCATGCATCTTTGCCTAGCATAGGAAGCAGCTGGTGAAGAGTCAGCATTTTGAAATCACCAGAAAGGTGTTTAGAGTAGAAAGGTCCAGGATAGGACACCATGTATTGCCTTTTCTGGGTACCAAGAAAAGTCTTGAATAGAAACCTTGTCCCTTTTTCTCTTCTGGTACCAACTGAATAGCCCCCATGCTTGAGAGAGAGAGAACTTGATTTTGGGCCTCTGCCCACTGATTTGGGGGTAGATCTGGCCACCCGCTTGGTGTTGGTAACATGTGGAAGTGAAATCTGTATTCTTGGGACACTATATTTAAAACCCATTTGTCCTGGATAATGAGTTCCCCAGTTTTTGGCCTGCAGACCAATCTTTCCGCCTAAAGGAGCATTCAGTTGGGAAGTGCTTGGAAGTTTTAAAAAGTCATTGAGACAGTTTTCCATAGGGGGGAGTCTTACTACTCCCAGATTTGGGTGTGGAAATCCCCCACTGCTTAATCTTGTGTGTTCCCTGGGACTGAAATCTGGGGTTTCTGCTGTGTTTGGGTTTTGCTTGAGATTCCTGGAAGGGGCTGGAAAGGACCAATTCTTAAGAGGGCCAATGCCTACTAAATCTAGGAGGCTGAACTTGCAAGAAATCTTTAACAGTCAGCATAGATTTAGCTTCATCTTCCATCTTTTTAAGAACTTCCTCAGCTTTGTTGCCAAACAGGCGGTCCTGATTTAAAGGAGCATCCAACAGTTTAGCTTTAACATGATCAGGCAAAGATTGCTTCTTAAGCCAAACATGCCTTTTGAGCACAGACCCAGTAACAGCAGCCCTGCAAGAGGCCTCTAATGAACCAAATCCACATTGCAAAGTATGTTTACCAACCTGTTCAGTAGAATGCATTAAATCTTGTAATTCTTAATTTTCAGCAGTCAGGAATCAACATCATTTTCTGTTTAAGCAACCCAATAACATGTTGTTGATACTATATGAAACTGGCAGTTTAAAGCCCTAATGGCCAAGGCTGCAGAAGTGTAAACCTTCTTACCCCATCTATCCAGCCGCCCTGGAGTCTCTATCAGAAGGGTAGGATTTTTAGCAGTAGAAGCCTTAATGCCCTAGGGTCCCTGTGAAATAGTTTCTGGATCCACAATAGGATTTTTAAAAAGAAACTTGTGTGAATCAGGAACCCTGTAATATCAGTCAGGTTTTCTGGGAGCAGGAGGCAAAGAATCCGGGGTCAAACTAGATTCCGAAAAGGCATTATCAACAATGTCTAGTACAGGAGATACAGCTAAAGGCCAATGTTGAGGCAGGAGTAAGAAATCCCCAAGCCTCTTTTATGAATCATAAAAATCCTGGCTTTCCCAATGGAAATGCTCCCTTAGAGTATGTAAGGTTTAACCAAAAGAAAAACCCTCTGGAGGAGAAGCAGAGGGAATAGAGTTCCTCTGCATCAGAATCCTAATATGTAGATAAGGGCAAATCCAGAACATCAGAAGAATCAGAAAAAACAAAATCCTGGTCAGAAGATTCATAAACAACTTCAGTCCTAGGTCTCTTAGAAGGGGGAGGTTGGCTTCCCCTGATTAAAGTTATAAGATCTTCAGCTATTCTTATCATTTGATTTTTAGGCATGGAGGCCTGAGCATGCGGCCTGGGCATCGGTTTTATTTATTTATTTATTTATTTTACATTTGTTAACCGGGCTAGTCCAACTAGATACATGTCCATTTTCAGTGGAGGCCCGGGGAGAAAAGCTCCTCTACAGTACTACTATAGTAAGACTAAAACAAAAACTTTATCAGAATATATCAACATATACAAATAATATCTAATAACATATTCTTTAAACCTTCTGTTAGAATTAAGAACATTTGAGTACAAATATGAGGTACAGTAAGAAGTCTCTCTATTACTTAGAAAAGTGTACAATATGACAGTACAGATAAATCTAGGTTTCTTAGGCATGGTTCGAGATTCAGGCCTAAATGAAGAAGGAGGCATCGGTTTAATCTGCAAGTCCATAGGCCTGAATACACCCTCAGAAGCCAGTGCCTGCACAGCGGCTCTGGACCCATCCAAGGTAGAGACATCCACAGGTTCCACAGTTGAAGCATCTTGCGGCATACCAGACTCCGAATGGGTCTCAGTAGAGGCCTGTGAATCAGAAATAGCGGATATCAGGGGCTGTGAAAGCGCCAGAGTACTGGTGAACTGGCGACTGGCTTAGGAGAAGCATCGTTGGCAGCTTTGGACCTAGGCGGCCTCTCTCTGTCTTTATCTTTGCGTTTTTTTGGAATTCCGGTAGTTGGATGGCTAACGCACATTTCTGGATAATTAAACAGAGAACCAAAACATTTAGAGGCGAAAATATACAAATGATGGATAGTGCGCTGATTAAATAAAGCACAAAACCGACAGTAAGGTACGTCGTGGTCAGGGCCCAGGTAAGGAACACAGTACGAATGAAAATCTTTGTGAGGTATTTGCTTTCCACAAGTAATGCAATTATTAACTTTTACCAACATCGGTAAGGAGAAAGAAAAAGTTTCCCCAACGGGGTACTTAGCTTTAGTTGAAGACTTTGGTTCTGAAACTCGAAAATGAAAATTTCAGGAGTCGGACGACCGGCACTAGCAAACTTCTACTTCGGGCACCGCACGGCAAGAAAGACTGATGTAATGGAGTCGGCTGCATGTTTTATACCCTTGACGACCTGACATCGTGGAAGAAGGGTCAGCATCCGATGCAGGACCCAAGACTTTGTTAATCAGGACGACTGAGGGCTACTGCACGCAGATAACCCAAATGTAATGACTGCAACAGTGAAGCACGAAGAACATCTGGTGATTGTCTCGATACTGAAGGTTGCCTCGGCATCGAAGAAACAGACGGCACTGAGACCGAAGTGGAATCGGAGCCAGAACTCCTTGGCTCCGTCGCTTTAGACTTTTTAGACTGCTACGACACTGGAAACGAAGATTTTCTCTTCACAGTTTTGGGAGCTGTCTGACCAAGTTCCATCTGTTCCTGGAAGGAACTGGTCATAAGACCCCTGTCTATTAATTTACGTTTCCTCTCATTAAGAACCCTAGTACTAAAGGCATGACAAAAAGTACAGGGTTCTTGTTAAGTGAGACTCTCCCAAACAGCACACACACAGCTAGTGTGACTGTCAGTCAATGACATTTTTTGTGAACACTTGTCACATTTCTTGAACCCCCGACTGGCAGTACTCCCTATGTTCTCTGTCCTTCTCTTTAGACATGTTGACAAGAACACACTGCTAACTTTTAGTTATGTACTCACCATAACTTCAGATGTTTGGGATCCATCTCGCCTACATTCTGAATGATGGGTTCGGAGCCGATCCCTCGGCTCCGACTCGGCACGCTTATGCCAAAGAGCGAAGTCTCTTATTGGCTGAGCTTACTATATCCCAGGATGCACCACCATCAGTCCCCCAGATCTAGTTTGTCCGCATACATGCACACATGCATACCCTGCTTATATAACATCGTCAGATGAAACAAGATAAAAACAGTGGAGCTCAAAACCGTTCTATCTCTTCTGATCTGCAAGGCAGGGGAAGGAGGGTGGGTATCAGGAATGTAGGCGAGATGGATCCCAAACATCTGAAGTTATGGTGAGTACATAACTAAAAGATGTTATGTGATCCTATCTCGCCTACATTCTGAATGATGGGACAGCGTCCTAGCACCTAAATCCTGGGTGGCTCACTGGAAAACACTCCTGAGTACCGTGGAACCAAATGAAGCTCGTCCTTTAGATGCCACATCCAATTTGTAGTGGGAAATGAAAGTGTGCGGGTTGGACCAAGTAGCCAGCACAAATTTCGAAATAGCGAGCTTGGAATGAAAAGCTATAGAAGTAGCCATAGCTCTGGTAGAATGAGCTTTGATAGATGATGCAAGTTGCTTATTTGAAGAAGAATAGGCCTGAGTTATGCAATCTCTGATCCATTTTGAGATTGTAGCTTTTGTGATGGTTTGGCCCAATTTATTATCTGAGAAGGACACAAACAACTGGTCTGACTTACGGTTGCTGAGTCCTGTCTAAATAGAAGCGTAATTGCCTGTGAACATCCAATTTATGGAGAGTGTATTCTGCTTCATTAGAGAATTTTGGAAAGAAAACTGGTAGTTCTAGAGATTGTTGAAGACAGAAACTAGAGCAGACCTTCGGGACAAAGGATGGATTAGGCCTAAGAGATACTCTATCTTTGTGGAAAATCAGATATGGTGGTTTAATAGACAGGGCTTGAAGCTCTGAGACTCTTCTTGCCAAGTAATAGCCACTAAGAATGCCGTTTTCCATGACAGATATTTTAATTCATGTAGCAGCCGGTTCAAAAGGGGGATGTTAATGCGAAGCACTAAATCAAGATCCCACGGAGGTGCAGGATGAAAAACTGGTGGTCTTAACAGACTCGCACCCTTAATGAATGTTTTACATAGCCTGCTGCTCATCAAAGGAGGATCCGTGGATTCATGGAATTTAGAGATAGCAGCTAGTTGAACTTTAATAGTTGAGACAGAAGATCCCTGATTAAATAGGGATGTTAAGAATTTCAAAACCTCTGGGACCGGAGCAGTGATAGGGTCTAAGCCCTTGAGTTGAGCCCAGATAGCAAACCTCTTCCACTTACTGAGGTACAATTTGTTAGTGGTGGGTTTGTGGGCCGAAGACAAAATGTGAACAACTTCCGGGTCTAGTGTGTGTCTTCTAACTAAGGTCGGAAGTGGAGGAGCCAAGCTGTCAATTTCAGAGATTGAAGGGACTGATGCCAATGTCCCGACTGATGGATTAGCAAATCCGGGATCAGGTCTAAGGTCCACGGATCGTCCACTGCATGCTTTTTCAGGTAAGGAAACCATATCTGACGAGGCCAGTATGGGGCAATCAGAATCATTGAAGACCTTAGCTGAGAAGCTTTTGAATGACTTTGGGAAGGAGTGGAATTGGAGGAAAGCATAAAGCAACCCTGTTGGCCAGGGTTGTGCTAGAGCATCCATGGCGGTACTTCCTGATGTGGAATCAAGGAGAAGAACCTTTGGCACTTGGTGTTTTGTGGAGTCGCAAATAGGTCGCAGCACGGCGTCCCCATCTCTTGAAAACCTGGGCTGCTACTGTGCGGTTTAGAGACCATTCGTGAGGAGAGAGAATTGTCCTGCTTAATTTGTCCGCCAATACATTTGACTTTCCGGGATGTGGGTAGCTACCAAGAAGCGGTTGGTAGCTACAGCCCATTCCCACACTCTCATGGCCTCTCTGCAAAGGGGATACGATCTGGTCCCTCCTTGTTTGTTCAGATACCAAACCACCGACATGTTGTCTGTGTGGATGGCGATGATGCCCTGAGGAAGGAACTTGTGTAAGGCCTGTAGGGATAGAAGTACAGCCCTCATCTCCAACACGTTGATGTGGAGAAGAGCTTCGTCCGGAAGCCAGGAGCCCTGAACTAGCCTGCCCAGACAATGCCCCCCACCCTATCTGGGAGGCATCTGTCGTCAGGGTAACCACTGGAGGGAGAACAAAGGGTTTTCCCTGATCCAAGTTGGATGTCTGAAGCCACCAGCGCAGGTCCCTTTGCATGTTTCCGTAATCATGATGTGATGATTGAGGGAAGATCTTGAAAGGACCATTGAGTTGATAAGAGCCACTGAAGAATCCTCATGTGTAACCTTGCTAGAGGAACTAAAAGTACCGTGGCAGACATTGAGCCTAGAACCTGTAGGACCATCCTGGCTGGGGCTTTGGATCTCGAGATCAGAGCTTGAACTTGGCCCTGTAAGGTTCGGATCCTTTCGGCAGGAAGAAAGACACGCATCAATCTTGAGTCTATCTCTGCTCCTATAAACTTTATGCGCTGAGAGGGCAGCAAGACAGACTTTGACCAATTGAATGTAATCCCAGGGAAACACCCAGGAGATGGTGGCTTTGAGGTTGTCCATAAGTAGATGCCTGGTGGTAGCAGTCAGGAGCCAGTCGTCGAGATAGGGAAACACTTGGAATCCAAGGCTCCTCAGGTGAGCAGTCACTACTGCCAAACACTTGGTGAACACCCTGGGGGCTGTGGTGAGACCAAAGGGCAGAGCACAAAATTGGTAATGACTGGCTCCCAGGCTGAAGCGCAGATACCTTCTGGACGCCTGATGTATCGGTATGTGATAATAGGCGTCCTTGAGGTCTATGGAGCACATCCAAACATCCTTCTCCAACAACGGGAGAATGGATTGCAACGTGACCATTCGAATTTGGATTTCGACGGATAGGTTCAGTCTGCTGAGATCCAATATTGGTCTCAGGTCCCCTGTCTTTTGGCACTAAAAGAACCTGGAGTAATTTCCTGATCCGATTTGGTCTGTGGGGACCAGTTGGATGACTCCTTTTGTAGCAGCTTTGAAGCTTCTGCGGCTGCTATTTCCCTTTGACTGGGTGGTGGGTCCGGGATTCTCTTGGACGGAGGGGTGAGCATTTGAATGGGATGATGTAACCTCCGGCAATTATCCGGCACCCATCTGTCCTGAGTGATTGACTCCCAGGCTTTTAGGTACTTGGCGAACGACACCCGACTGGCTCCGAGCAGCACAGCCGGGCAATCCCTCATGTCGTGGGAGGCTGAAGAGCCACGAAAGGACTCGCGGTCTCCAGAATTGCGGGGCCCTCTGCCGCCTCTGGGACGGCGTCTCCCTGAAAAATTTCCCGCCCTCTGCCTCTGGACGGGAATCTTCCTGCTGTTGGGAGAAAAACTTGCGAGATTTTCGAACCACATTTTCCCTCCTTTGGCCTTGGGGTAAGGCCGAAGGGAGTGGAATAACGGGCCCCTACGGCAGATAACGTTTTCCCTCTTGCTCACAGCGGTAAGGGTGTCTTTCACCTTGGGTCCAAACAATGAGGACCCATCAAAGGGAGCGTCGGCGAAGGAAGACTTGAAGGCCTCCGAACTGACACAAGCGGAGCCAGGCCTGTCTCACGTGAGCCACGCCTGTGCCTGCCGCTCTACCCCTTCGGCCGCATAGGATATGAGCCTCATGGACGAGTTAGCAATTGACGTAAGGATAGCCAACTGAGAGCTAACGGACTGGGCTAGCTGCTCAGGTAGGTTACCCGAGAGGGAGTCTGACAACTCCTTGACCAGATCCCTCTGAAGCCTGGTAAAATGTGCCAAATAATTCAGAGACCTTAAGGTAAAGGCCGCTGAAGTCAGGGTGCGCTCCCCGTACCTATCCATACTCCTAGACTCCTTATTAGGAGGATGGATGGACGTTGAAGCCTCTGCCACGTCCTGCTGTGTAGCAGATGCCACCACCATGGCATCTACAGCCACGCCTTTAGTAAGGAACTCCTTCTCGGGGAGCAGATAAGAATTTGTTTGGACGAGAAGGGACTGGTTCCACAGTATCCGGTGTTCCCTTCGACAAACTAAATCCAGAAGCTCGTCAAGGGCGGAGATACCCAGGAGGCGGAGGGCTGAGCCCCAAAGGCCTTGAGGAGCACTGATTCGTCCGCAGAGGGGGGTTTGGACATCCAGCCGCCTCGTTGTTTGAGGATCTCTAAGATGTCTGCAAAGGAGACATCATCCGAGGACGACTTAGGGGACCCCTCTGCATCATCCATATCCGTGTCCGATGTGATAGACTCGGGGGAGTCCACGTGCTTCCTCTTGCACGATCTCTTCCTTGGGGGTTCCTCTGGAGATGACTCCGAAGAACCCTCAGGAAGAGGGGAACCCCCACTGGGGGTAACCTCAGGCCTCGGGGCTCCGCTGGCTACGGACAGGGGAACTGCCAAAGACCCAGTCTCCACGCCCAGGGAAGGTGCTGGTAAAACCGGAGAGATGGCCGAAGAGGATTTGGCCAAGGCACTCCTCATGGCTCTGAAAGCCGGACCTCCAGAATCCTGGGAGCGTCCAGTCTCCGGGGCCATGATAGTAGACGGAAGTCCCGCAGCCAAAGCACCGAGAGGGAGGCTCGGAACCGAAAGCATCGGTCCCGAAACATCACCCTCGGGTCCAGCCGAAGAAGTCCGCGTACCAAACTCGGACCCGAGGGCCCGGGTTGGAGTAAGGGTCGGAGCCGACCCTGAGATCTCCACCGGCTCCAAAAGCACCTGCTCCGACGGAGCCGAAGCAGTCGGAGGAGGAATAGCAATGGGGTGGGTCATGGCCATCGGCTCCAAGCCAACTGGGTCGGAGCCGAAACAAATTTTGGAAGACTGGGGACTGGAAAAGTCTTTGGAGCACCCTGTCTATATCAGAATCCGACATTCTCGAAGACCGAGAGGAAACAGAACGGGTTCGAGAAGACCTCTCCTCGGCCCCAAGGGACTAGGGGACCGGCTCAGGCGACTCGATGAGAATCGGCGCCGAGGAAACGCACACCAGATTCCATCGGTGCCGAGGTAGACTTCGGCCGAGGAGGAAGTGTCTGAGCGGCGACCCTTGTCGGCTCCGAGAGCAGTGGAGCCGGCGAAGGTGACCCGCCTCGATGCCCCAGCCATCGGCTCCGAAGCCAGGAGTCGATACTGGAGGCATCGAGGCAGACCGTTCACCTCGGCCCAAGTCTTTGGAGCCGAAGGAGAGGCCTGCCTAGGTCTCTTGGCAGTCGGATCCGACGGACTGGTCGGAGCCAAGCCCTTTCTTTTGGCAGGAGTCGGAGCGAAGACAAGGCTTCTTCAAAAGAAGGTTTAATCAACCCTTTAAGAATTAATTTATTTTTCCTCTCCTGGAGGACCCTAGAGGAAAAAGCGTGACATACGCTGCATGACTCCTGCAAGTGCTTTGCCCCTAAACAATAAACACAAAGTAGATGGTCATCAGTAACAGACATCTTAAAAGCACATTTAGTACATTTTTTAAAGCCCGAAGGCCTAGGGGCTTGAGACATGATGTTAAACAATTTCTGACAGGAAATTTAACAACTGTAGAATCGCTTATAACAAAAAACCGAAGGCTTACAGAAACAGTGTAAACACAACCTTGGGTGTAATAACCGGGAACTTTAAAACACTAAAAGTTCAGTTATACAGTTTGACCGAAAAGGCCCTGGATTGAAAGGGGCGAAACAAACTCTACTCAATCACCCACAAGAAATTCCACTACTCAATCGTACACAACAGGCAGCAAAAGGCAGCAATAGCCGTTAAAACGGCTTTTGTGAAATACAAGCACAAAACTGACAGAAAAAGTAGTTAATAAAAGCTACTCAGCCCAGCCAGCTCGAGACCACGTCCTTGCAGTTAAGCGGCAAACGAGATCTGGGGGACTGATGGTGGTGCATCCTGGGATATAGTAAGCTCAGCCAATAAGAGACTTCGCTCTTTGGCATAAGCGTGCCGAGTCGGAGCCGAGGGATCGGCTCCGAACCCATCATTCAGAATGTAGGCGAGATAGGATCACATAACATCAACAAGTTTTAACAACAACACTAACTATAACTAACAGCAAAGATATGAAGAGAAGAATTTTTTTTTTTTTTTTTTTTTTTTAAAGACTAGTACTCAGGGAGGAAAGGCCCTCTAATTTAAACGGGCAACTATGGCCCTCTAACTAAAATGGGCCGTACAATCCTAAAAAGGTGGAATAGGGGATCAGGCACTCAATAACAATCACACAGATAATTAACAACTATTAAAGGTAGAAAGTGAAGAAAAAGGATGAAATATAACAAGATTTATCAAAAAGTCTTCTACTTAGCCAACGAGCCAGTAAAGAGACAACCTCGAAGCTTTCGCGGTAAACGAGATCTGGGGAATTGCCGTGAGGCACCATGGGATAGGAGTTAGCCTAGGGCCAGTAAAAACTCTCGAGCTTTAGTATCGGCCGAGTCGGAGCAGAGAATGGGCTCCGAACCCATACAGCAAGAATTACAGTGAGATAGGACTACATAACATCCATTTTTTCCAAAAAAATTGAGACTGCTTCCAGCTGTTGGAACTGGAAAAAGCAATCTGCTAGTCAAGAGTGAATGTCAAGGAGAGACCTATCCTGCCTGACGGATGGACCAACAAAGTTCTGGCAGGTCTCAGGAAGATCACTTCTCTAGATCATCACGCAGTAAAATCAAGCAGACAAGCAGAGGTCAAAAATGGGGCTACACTGATTACCCTGGCTTTGAATTGTGGATGTATTTAGTCAGAGGAAAAGAGAGTGGGTTGAGGGACAGAGAAGACCTCCAGGCAAGTGTCTCTCTCAGAGGTCCATCTCTGACAGATGGAGGAAAAAAATCATCTCTGCATCTAGCACAATCAAGTCATAAAAGAGCTTCTTCATCTGTGGAAAATTCTCATCACCAAAAAGCTGAGGGATCACTTGTGTGGGAAAAGTGGGCACCTGTTCAATCTGCCAAAGAACTGGAATCTCTGGGAATGCGGACTGTCATTTGAAAGTGTTCTACAAAAATGACTCATTCCTCAATTCTCAGTCATCTTGCAAAAAGGAGGAGACTGAGATCCTAAGTGCAGGGAGGTTGAAGGTATCAAATCTTGTACCAAGTAATTAATTTTTTTTTAACAACTCAGTCTTAATCCTCTGCACTTACTGGCAGACTTGCAGACAGGGAGATCCTGGAAAGTCTAAAAGAAAAAGAAAAGAAAAACTCCCTTCATCTCCAGTACACTGATGCAGAGAGACAGTGACCTCACTCTGAGCAATAAGCCTGCAGAAATATACCCCCCATGGTAACATTTCCAAGTGGACCATCACTTAAGCGCATGGAGATGGAATGGAATGGCCAGGGAAAGGTTGCTGGCATCCAACCACCATGAAAGGTGTCACCTGCATGTGTGACATACAGGGATCTTGTGCTCTTACTGAGTTAAAATCCTGCAAACATTGGACACGTAGAGTCCACTTAAGTCTCACGTGGAGCCTGGCTACATGAATTATAGGGATGGCCATCACCGTGACACCCAACACCATAAGATAAAGTAGCTCTGCAATTAAATGGGAGTTGAGAAAAGCAGCAACTCTGGATATCATGGGAGCTGAGAAAAGCAGCAACTCTTGATATCATGGGAGTTGAGACAAGCAGCAACTCTGGATATCACAACACAAAGCTTCTCAGACAGCCTTGCCTTGCAAACTAATGTATCGATATCACAGTCTATGGTAACTAGACACTGAGAAAGCTGCTAACAGAGTTTGGGCATATTCAGACAAATGCCCAGGGATATGAGAGAGAGAGATAGTGAGTGAGTATGAGATAGCCAGCAGGGATTCCATTACCAGGATAAGCTGATCTTGAGTACATATGATTTGGATCCAGTCATCCAGGGAGGGGAACCACCCAGACTCTCTGCAGATAGGTGCACTGCTATGGCAGGCATGCATTTGGTGAACATCCCAGGGGCTGAGGTAAAACCCAGTGAGAGAGTCCAGAAATGATAGTGACTGGTATTGACTTTGAAGTGCAGAAATCTTCCAGACTAGTTTGGGATCTTTATGTGCTAGCAAGCACATCCTGAAGGTCCAAAGAGCACACCTATTTGCCTTCTGCTAGACAGGTGTCAAAAGAAAGACCATGAAAAATAGTACTTTTTGGAATCATGGTATTTAGGCCAATTACATCTAATATGGGTCTAAAGTCCCTGGTCATCTTTACCACCAAAAAGAATAGAGTAAAATCCTAGTCCTCCTTGATCTGGTAGGATGCAGGAGATAGAACGGCTCTAGATTTGCTGCCACCATCTGATTGGGTAGGAAATCCAGCAAGGGCAACAGGGCAGCACGGGGACTGAAACAAATGGAATTCCCAAACCCTGGTAAATAATGGTCCACACCAGTCAGTGGTGTTGGAGTTTTACACCCAACCATTGGAGAGATGAATGACTCAAATATTTACAGGAGAAAGCAGCAGTGCAAGTCATTGAAGTTGCTGCAATAATCAAGCAGTGGGACCGTCACTGTCCAACAAGTTCTAAAACCCAGAGCACCACTGTGACCCTTCTGGAAAGAATCAGAAGTGAACCACTTATCTTAGCATTGTTTCAACTGTGATGAAACCAAACTGATGCTTGCTTTTTTGGGTTGTGGAAAAGGAACTCTGAGGAATAAAATACAACATCAACTGTAGCCCGGTTGTCTCCTCCTGTTCCCATCCTCTTCCTAAGAGCTTTCATTTCTAAGCTGAAGATGTCAGGACTATGAAAGGAAATTAAAACTTACCTTGAAGTCCTTGACAAAATCAGCAAGATGGAACCTGGGAAGGGGATGCACTGCAATGCTCCTGTTCCATCTAAACCTTCTGCCAAATCACTGAAAGCCATACTAACAAAAGGCTGGCCTTAGCAGACAAGTTTGTAAATTGGGACAAAAGCTTCTCGCTATCCATTTCATCAGGCAACTGCTCTGTGATGGAAGTCTTCTCATCAGGCATGTTTCTGCAGAACTCTATCAAATGAACCCAGTAAGAAAGTGCCACTAGGCAAATACTAAAGACAGTTGTACTTTTTTTTTGTTTTTTTCCAGAAACAAAGCAAAGGACAAAACCCAAAATGTACTAGCCACTGAAACAGCCACAAAATGAACACTGCCAAAAAAATGAAAATGGAAATAAGGAAGTCCTCTACCAATAGGCAGGAATGCCACAAAATGGTTTCAATCAAGCCCAAAAGTCCCTGAAGAGAACCAGCAAGATAAGTACGTAACACAAAAGCAAGACAAGAGGGAAAATAAGTTGGGTACCTACCATAATGTAATGTTCCATGTTAGTTGTCTTCTTCTCGCCTTCTTTCTTGCTGGATGGGTTCGGAACCGATCCTCGGCTCCGACTCGGCCTATACCAAAGTTCGAGAGCTATTTACCGGCTCGAGGCCCTCCCTATATCCCACAATGCTAGGCGTCCAATACCCAGATCTCGATTGGTAGAGCTAACACCATGGAGACACCTGTGCCAACTATAAGGATTATCTACAGTGGTAACAGAGGGGGACATAACCTAGGAATAATCCAGTAGAGGAATACGGCCTCAGAAGGATTCTTCTCAGTCTGTCCAGACTAGGGGGATGGCGGGTGGAACGCAAGAAAGAAGGCGAGAAGAAGACAACTAACATGGAACGTTATGGTAGGTACACAACTTCTTAATGTTAAGTTGTCAATCTCGCCTTCATTCTTGCTGGATGGGACAGCGTCCCTAGCACCTTAGTCCTGGGTGGCTCATCGGAACAGACTCTTGAGCACAGTGGAGCCAAACTCAGCCCGATTCCTGGAGGCCATATCCAACTTGTAATGAGAAATAAAGGTATGAGGAGTGGCCCACGTGGCTGCAGCACAAACAGATTCCATTGGGAGCCTTGCTTGAAAAGCTACCGATGTGGCTAACGCTGTGGTGGAATGAGCTTTTGGTTTTACGGGGAGTTCTTTGTGTCTTAATTGGTAAATGAAGGATATGACTGAAGCCACCCATCTGGATAAAGATACTTTAGAAACTGGCAAGCCCTGCTTGCCCTCAGCATAAGACAGGAAGAGTTGGTCTGACTTCCTAATTTGTTTTGTCCTATCCAAATAAAAACGTAATTGCCTGTGAACATCCAAAAAGTGCAGCTTTTGTTCAGCTCTCTTTGAATAGTTAAGAAAAAAGACAGGAAGCTCAACAGCCTGATTCAGGTTTGTCTCAGAAGGAACCTTGGGTAAAAAGGAAGGGTTCGTTCCAAGTTAGACTCTATCCTTGTGAAAAAAGAGATAGGGAGGATGAATGCAGAGGGCTTGAAGTTCCGACACTCTTCTAGCTGAGGTGATAGCTACTAAGAAGAGAGTCTTCCAGGAGAGTAATTTTAAAGAACAGGAGGCCGCAGGTTCAAAGGGAGGGAGAATCAAGGAAGTTAATATCAGGTTTAAATCCCACGGAGGCGGGGGATCTCTAACCGGGGGTCTAAGTAAAATAGTCCCTTTAAGAAAGGCCTTACAAAGTTTGTGGGACATGATGCTGGTTTCTCACAGGCCAGCGTGGAAATTGGCAATAGCAGCCAATTGGACCCTAATGGTGGCAGACGAGGAACCTGCTCGAAAAAGTTCTGCCAAAAAATCCAGAACAGTGTGGACAGGGGCTGTAAAAGGATCTATATTCCTGGTCTCTGCCCAGCAGGAGAAACGTTTCCACTTACTAGCATAGGTTTTTCTGGTAGTAGATTTATGCGATGAAAGGATGATTTCACGTACTGGCTGAGAAATCTGCGGAAGCCTGGCTACGGTTGGAAGTGGAGCAACCAAGCTGTGAGGCTGAGAGACTGAAGGGATTGGTGCAGCCCGCCCGACTGATGGACCAACAGGTCCGGCACTGGGTCCAGACTCCAGGGCTGCTCCAACAGATGATTATGCAGCAACGGGAACCAAATTTGTTGAGGCCAGAAAGGGGCAATGAGGATCATCCTGGAACCCAAAGTGGTCGCTTTCTGAATCAGTTTGGGAATTGAGGGAAAAGGAGGGAATGCATACAGAAGACCCCGGGGCCAATCGTGGACTAGAGCGTCTCTGGGGAAATGGCCGGGGAGGGGGAATAGAGTGAAGAAGTCTTCGCACTTGCTGTTGAGAGGGGTTGCGAAAAGGTCGCAGCAAGGTTGACCCCATCTGCGGAAAATCTTGTCCGCTACTGACCGATTGAGAGACCACTCGTGAGGCATGAGAATGGCTCTGCTCAGCCTGTCTGCTATGACGTTGGACTTCCCAGGGATGTGCGTTGCTATCAGAAACCGTTGGGAAGAGATCACCCACTGCCAGAGTCTGAGTGCTTCTCGACATAAGGGGTAGGATCTGGTTCCGCCGACATAAGGGGTAGGATCTGGTTCCGCCCTGCTTGTTGATGTACCACACTACAGACATATTGTCTGTTTGAATTGCAATAGTCCCGATAGGTAGAGAGTCCTGAAGAGCTTGCAACGCTAAAAGTACTGCTCTCATCTCCAAGACATTTATATGCAGGTGGTATTCTAGGGGTTGCCAAGTGCCCTGGACAGTCCTGCCCTGAAAATGCCCCCCCCCCTCCGATCAGGGAGGCATCCGTGGTCACCGTGGCAACAGGAGAAGGAAGAACAAACGGTCTGCCCTGGAGAACTGTAGGGGAGACCATCCACCAAGCCAGGTGGTCTTTGCATGTTTGAGTGATCATTATTCTGCGGGACATTGGGAGCTGTTGAAAGGACCATTGGGTAAAAAGCATCCACTGAAGGATCCGCATGTGGAAACGAAATAGGGGGACTAGAATGATCGCTGCCGCCATAAGACCCAATGTTTTTAGTACAAATCTGGCCTGAATCGTCTTGCACTTTAGTAGTACTTGCACATGTCGGCGAATGTCTGATACTCTGTCTGGAGGAAGTTTTGCAGACAGATCTTTTGTGTTTATTTCTGCACCTATAAATGTTATAGACTGACAAGGCGACAATGCAGACTTTTCGAAATTTATTGATATACCTAGCTCGGAGCAAGTCTGAATGGTATAGTCCCTGGCTCGCAGAAGTTGATGCCTGGTGGAAGCAGTAAGGAGCCAGTCGTCGAGATATGGAAACACCTGGAATCCCCGTCATCTCAGGTGAGCCGTAGCCACTGCCATGCATTTGGTGAACACCCTGGAGGCTGTGGTGAGACCAAAGGGCAGGGCTCTGAATTGATAGTGACTGGCTCCCAGCCGGAAGTGGAGAAACCTTCTGGAGTGCCTGTTCATTTTGATATGGTAGTATGCATCCTGAAGGTCTATAGAGCACATCCAATTGTCCTGACCCAAAAAGGGTAGAATGGACTGAAGCGTGACCATCCATAACTTTGTTCTTTGGATAGACCTGTTCAGTCTGCTGAGATCCAGAATGGGTCTCCAGTCCCCTGTCTTTTTCGGTACCAAAAAAAACTTGGGAGTAAATTCTGGATTCTTGCTGGTCTGCTGGGACTGGCTGGATGGCCCTCTTTTTTAGTAGTTTTGAAATTTCTAGTACTGCTTGATCCCTTAGCGCGGGCGGGACATCTGGAAGGGATTTGTTTCTTTGTACAGGGGTGTGGACGAAGGGAATTTTGTAACCCTCGGATATGATAGACTGTACCCATTTGTCTTGTGTGAGGAGTTGCCAGGCTTCTGGGTACAGTGACAACCTTCCCCCGACTGCCTCTGAAGGTGGACAGTCGGGCAGCCCCTCAGGGGTGCTAGAAGGGTTTGTCAGACAAAGATTCCCTGCTACCCTGATTCTGTGGACCCCCTCTGCCCCTCGGGCAGTGTCCATTATTGTTCCCTCCTCTGGCCCTGGAGGGAAACTCGCCACGTGCGTCAGGCATGACTCCCTGGGGTTTGCGAAACCACATTTTTCCACCCTTCTGACCTTTCGGGCAAGGTCTAGATGGAGTAGAAAAACGGACTCCCACGGCAGAGAGAGTCTTGCCTTCCTACTCGCACCTAGTAAGTGTATCCTTCACCTGTGGTCCGAACAAAGCCGAACCATCGAAGGGGGTGTTGATGAAGGACACCTTAAAGGGGTCAGCAAAGTTGCACAACCGCATCCAGGCATGTCGTCTCAAGGCTACACCTGTGCCTGCGGCCCTACTCGCCCCATCGGCTGCATAAGAAAGGAGTCGCATGGAGGAGTTAACAATGGAGTTAAGGGTTGCCAGCTGGGAGTTAATCTTTTCCTGAGAACCCGCAGCAGATGGATCCTGAAGTGTATCACCCAATTCCTTAAGGATATCCCTTTGAAGGCAGGTGAAATGGCACAGGTAGTTCAGCGACTGCATGGAAAAAGTCGCTGAAGAAAACATCCGCTTCCCGTACCTGTCCATTGTCCTAGATTCTTTATTAGGCGGATGGACAGGGACAGAAGGATCAGCCAACTCCTTAGTAGCTGCTGCAACCACCATGGCATCAACAGGGACACCCTTTGTAAGAAACTGTTTGTCGGACGGAGCTGTAATAAACTTTGTGGGCCTACGGGGAGTTGGTTCCACTGTGTCCGGGGCTGTCCACGCCTTCCGAGCCACCACTTCCATGAGTGGGTCGAAAGGCGGAGACACCCAGGAGGTGGAGGGGTGAGAACCAAACGCGTCCAGGTACACCGACTCTTCCTCGGAGGAGTTAAGGGCAGTCCAGTTCCCCCTCTGCCTAAGGATCTCAAGGATGTCTGAAAAGGAAACATCCTCAGAGGGGGACCTTGGGGACTCTTCCGAATCCTCCAAATCTGTGTCTGAGGTGACTGACTCGGGGAGTCAACATGTTTCCTCTTACATTTTCTCTTCAGAGGGGGCTCCTCTGAATGATCAGGGGTGGCCTCGGAAGAGGAAGACACACCCAATGGGGCTACCTGGAGTGTCTGTTTTCCACGCTTGGGGTCAGGAGGGTGAACAGAGACAGACGTAGGCACCATGGGGGGAGGAGCCGATCGTGGGTCCGACCCAGGAGTCAGTACGCTCCTCATGACCTCGAAGGCACCTCTATCGGGCAGAGAGGAAGGTTCCCGCTCCGAAGAGATGAGAACCCCTCCCAGCACAGAGAGTGACTGCTCCGAGGCTGATGTTGGGGCCGAGCTCACCTGCGCCGAGGCACCGAGAGGTAGAACGGGGTCGGACAAGGGTCCGATGCCACTCGCTCCCTCGGAGCAGACGAGGGAGTCTTGGCGCCCGGATCCCTCCACGGACGGAACCAATGAAGAGATCAGAGCCGACGAAGGAGCCGAAATGTGTGGTATCGGCTTAGACGTACCGACGATTCGAGCCCCAACAAGCTCCAGCTCTGAACATAATGGAAGAGTCGGAGGAGGAATTGTTGAAGATGCAGGGATAGCCGCAGTCTGTTGAGTAGGGCTAGACAACATTTGGGCAAGTGCCTGCGACTTTAGGAGTCTACTGACCACCCTCTCGAGGTCGTGATCAGAAAGCCTGGAAGACCTAGAGGAATGTGACCTATGGCTCCTCTCCGACTGTAGTAACGGAGATCTCGGAGCCGAACGAACAGACTCCAAAGAGGGAGATCTCGAGTGTTTTCGGCTCAGAGAAGGCTCCGACACTACAACAGGAGCCGACTGAGATCTCAAAGTGTCGGTTCCAGCCGGAACAGACGAGGAGGCAGTAGCTCCGCTTGGCGACGGCTCCGAATAGGGAGCAGACGGTTTGGCGGGCTTGGAGGGTTTACCCGACGAAGGCTTAGTCGGGGACCCTTCAGGCTTAAGTAAGCCCCTCAAAATAAGTTTGTTCCTACGCTCCTGCAGGACTCTCGGACTGAAGGCATGACAGACTGAACAAGAGTCCTGCAGGTGTAGGGGGCCCAAACAATACACACAAGAAGTGTGACAGTCTGTCAGAGACATCTTCTGACAGCACGAGTCACACTTCTTGAAACCTGAGACCTTAGTATCCTTAGACATAATGACACTATAACAGGATACCAAGGAAATAAGTAACTAGTGTCTAACACACTACAAACACACACACACACACACACTAGAACTAACACTACAATGACATAGTAGTAATAAGAGTAATAATACTGCTATAAAAAACACAGTTAACAAGACTAATAGAAATATATATAAGCAAAAACTAACTCTACCCTAAACGGTGGGTGAGGGGGACGGGGGACTCTGAAAACTACTAGCAAAGAGCGTTTCTAAATGGGATTTCTCAAGGGATCAGAAAGGGGACACTAAAAGAAAAATATCTAACAAGAAATTAGCAATTTATATATATAAATAACTTAGTAAAAAAGTTTTATATGACCTGGAGCCGGTAAAAACGCAACCTCGCAGCTGAAGCGGTAAACGAGATCTGGGTATTGGACGCCTAGCATTGTGGGATATAGGGAGGGCCTCGAGCCGGTAAATAGCTCTCGAGCTTTGGTATAGGCAGAGTTGGAGCAGAGGATCGGCTCAGAACCCATCCAGCAAGAATGAAGGCGAGATTGACAACTTAACATGGAAAATTAGAGGAAACTGCTTTAGACAGGGAAGGATGAAGAAAAGAATTGAAAACTTCCATGGCAAAGGCAAAAAATAACAGCAAAATCAAGAAAAGAACAGAAATGTTCCTGACCTGAAAAAGCAGGCAGAAGAAAATACACATGTATAAGTAAACGTACGCTTGCAGAAGACTGTTGTGATAGACAACTGTTGCAATAGCCAAACCTATAAGGGTTACACTAGGATATGACTACTATCAATCTTTCAAAGGTTTAGTGCACCTTCCACATACCCAAACTGCCGATGGCTCAAGCACAAAGATTTAAGAGGCAGTTTGTGCCCAAAAAGCTTCAGAGCTTTTTTAACCTAAGAAAGGAGGCCATAGCCCTGAAAGGAAAAATGATACGCAAGAGACAACCAAATATATGGGGATTTGCATATATATGTAATTATGTCATCATTGTTAGAACATACCAATGTCAAACACAAATAAGTGACTACAAAAGAGCAAAAACAAACGTGTGATAAACAAAATGACAGACTCACGAAAAACTGATAACTTCTCTTCCACTATCAGCAAACAGCTACAAAACCCAGATCAAGAATTGCCTGAATAGCAGTACTGTTAGGAAAAGGTTTCAGTAACAGTGTGTAAGATTAGGGTTAGGGTTAGGATAAGCATGCATGAGTAAGGAGAGCAAAGATATAAATAATGGATTACTTCTTAAGGAAACCCCATTTTTTTGGAAATGAGATAAAGTTTACCCACCACAACAACTTGCAACTCAGATACTCTTCTTCCAGTAAAAAGAAGTTATGTCTTACCATAACATTCCATCTGTGTTGTTGATCTTCGTTCATTCATTACTGATGGGTTATCGGTTCCGTCCTTGGAAAAGGGACGGCCATATATCAAGCTCACATCAGCCAAAAACTCTCAAGGCAAGGTCCTACCCAGAATGCTCTGCTCCCTGTTGCCTCATATCGAGTTTGCAAGTTGATAGACAAAAGTAGAGACTACCTCTGGTCAAAACAGACCTGCAATAAAGGAGTATACGAGATCAACCAAGAACCTCAGGAGGGAGGAGGAGGGTGGAGAGTAATGAATGAACGAAGATCAACAACAGATGGAACGTTATGGTAAGGCAACTTCTTTATCTGATGTTAATCTTCATTCATTTCTTACTGATGGGACAGAGTCCCCAGCTACCTGTATCTCTGGGTGGCCCTCATGGAAGGACATTCCTGAGCACCATAGAGCCAAAGGAAGCTCTACCTCTGGAGGCCAAATCCAATTTGTAATGGAGAATAAAGGTACGAGGTTTGGCCCAAGTCACAGCTGAGTAAATATCATTGAGGGAAGCCTTAGCATGAAAAGCTGCTGAAGTTGCCATAGACCTTGTGGAATGTGCTTTCACTCTGAGGCAAGGTGACATTGTTCTTGTTGCAGATAAAGGTAATGCAATTTCTCAACCACAAAGCCAATGTAACTTTTGAGACAGGATGACCTAGTCTTGGTCCAGAAAAATCCAGAAATAGTTGGTCTGATTTATGGTTAGATTTCGTTCTGTCCAGATAAAATCATATTTGCCTATGCACATCCAAGGAGTGCAGGCAATACTCTCCCCTCTTAGACTGGTTAGGACAAAATACTGGAAGGTCAATAGACTGGTTGATGGACCACTCTGACACCACTTTTGGAAAACAGAAGAATTAGTTCTCAGTGATACCCTATACTTATGGAAGATAAGATAGGGAGGTTTGATGCATAAGGCTTGAAGTTCTGACAAGTGTCTTGCCGATGTGACTGCAATTAGAAACAAAGTTTTCCACGAGAGATATTTTAAATCACAAGAAGATGCAGGTTCAAAGGGGGGGAGCGGTTAGGGCTTGCAGGACCAAGGCCAAATCCCAAGGTTGGGCTGGTTCTCTAAAGGGAGGTTTTATGTGAAGAACCCCCCTCAAGAAAATTTTACAGAGTCTATGTGACATGAGTGAAGAATCCTGAAACCTAATGTGGAAATTTGAAATGGCAGCTAAATGCACACGAATAGTAGAGGCAGACATCCCAGAGTGGAAAAGGTGTGATAAGTAATCCAAAACCAGACACTGGGGCTGACAAAGGGTCTGTTTATTCACTGCCCACAGAGAACCTTTTCCATTTATTGAGATAGATTAGTCTGGTGGACGATTTATGAGATGCAATAAGAATATTGCGCACTGGTGAAGAGTGGATTTCCTGCCTGGCAATCATTGGAAGTGGAGAAAACAAGCTGTCAGCTTCAGGGTTGTTAGATTGGGGTGAGTCAGGCCCTGCGGATGGGAGATCAATGTTGGGGATGGATTGAAGATCCACAGTTGATTTAGCAGGTGAGGCCAGAGGAAAGGAAACCAGACTTGTCGAGGCCAATATGGAGCAATGAGGATCACTTTGCTTTTCAACTGCTATGCTTTTTTCAGAAACTGGGAGACGAGGGGGGAGAGGAGGATAAGCATAAAGTAGACCATAGGGCCAAATATGGACTAGAGCGTCTCTGTGACTGTCCCCGAGGGGGGGGGGGGTCATAGCAAAATAGTTGCTGCACTTGAAGTTGGTTGGGGAGGCGAATAGATCGCAGCAAGCTGGCCCTAGCGGTTGAAGATTTTTGCCACTATCACAGGGTTGAGGGATCACTCGTGAGGTTGGAGAATGCACCTGCTCAATTTGTCCGCTACCACGTTGGAGATCCCGGGAATGTACATTGCAATTAGAAAGCAGTTGGAAGTCATCACCCATTGCCATATTCTCAAGGCCTCTCGGCATAACGGGTAAGATCTGGTGCCCCCTTGCTTGCTAATGTACCAGACCACTGACATGTCTGATTGGATCGCAATAGTACCAGACAGAAGGATGGAATAAAATGTTTGCAACGCTAGTAGCACTGCCCTCAGTTTCAGGACATTGATATGCAAAACGGCCTCTGTCTCCAACCAAGTGCCTTGGACTGAGTTTCCCTGACATAGCCCCCCCCCCCAATCAGGGAGGAGTCTGTGGTCACCATGGCTTTTGGCTGATGGGGACTGAAGGGGTGAGACCACTGTTGGGGATTCGGAGACATCCACCAGATAAGTCTTTTGTGCATCTCTGAGTTGCACTTATCTGAAAAGACAAATGATGGTGTAGAGGGTAACACTTGGTGAGAAGTAACCACTGAAGGAGCCTCATGTGGAATCTGGCTAGAGGAACAATGGCGATCGAGGCTGCCATTGACCACAAGAGTTGGAGTATAGATCAAGAGGGAGGTTTGTGGTGACAAAGCAGCGGATGAAGCTGTTGCCTTACTCTTTGAAGCCTGTGGTCTGGAAGAGTTTCTGTGCAATTTCTCGTGTCCAACAGTACCCCGATGAATTCCAAAGACTGGGTTGGGGTCGTGTTGGACTTTTCCCAGTTTATAGTAATTCCCAGGCGTTTGTGCTGTGAAGAGAGTGTAGTGCAGGGCTTATTCCAATAGACGCTTGGTGGGGGCAGTGAGGAGCCAGTTGTCTAGATATGGAAACGCCTGGAATCCTTGAATTCGCAAGTGAGCGATAACCACTGCCATACATTTGGTGATCACTTTGGGGGCTATAGACAGAACGAAGGGCAGTGCTCAAAACTGGTAGTGACTGGCTCCTATGAGGACACAGAGGTATCTTCTTGAGCGTTTGCCCATTTTTGTATGTTAATATGCATCTTGAAGATCTACAGAGCACATCCAATCGTCTTCTTCCAGAAGAGGAAGGATAGACTGAACCGTGACCATCCAGAAATTCTGTTTTCACAAATTTATTCAGTGTGCTGAGATCCAGAATTGGTCTCCAGTCCCCTGTCTTTTTTGGTACTAAAAAGAACCTAGAGTAAAAACTGGATTCTACCTGGTCTCGGGGGACTGTTTAGATGACTCTTTGTAGCAGCTTTTGGATTTCATGTGCTCCTGCTTCCCTTTGACTGGGTGGAATGTTAGGTAACACTCTGGATGAGGCTGGACAAAGATGGAAGGGGATGCGGTAACCTCTGGATATTATCTGTTGTACCCAAGAATCGTGGTTATGTTTCGCCAGGCAGCGGGGTACAAGGAAAAACGACCCCCAACCGCTTGCAGAGGTGAGCAGTGGGGCAACGCTTCAGGAGCACTGATAGGGTTGGCCAAAACGAGGTAAGCGCCCTCTCCATGGCCTGGAAGGCGGGCCAACCCAAGGAAGGATGGGAGCCCAGAACAGAGCAGGACAACCTTGGAACCAGGGTCACACCCCTCCCTGATGAGCCGACCCCCAGAACAGGAGTCCCAAGAGGACTGTAAAGCATGAGAGAGGGAGGATTCCTGGAGAGTGCCATAGAAAAAAATTTGGCGTGGAACCAAGTATGCCTTCCCAAACGGCACAACCACTGCCAAGGACGACTCCGGTTCCAAAGTGAGATCCACTATCGGGGTCGGAGGGAGGGAAGCTGCTGTCGGAGTAATGGGCTTCTATACTTGGGTGGAAGTCGAAGGAGTGTACGTTGGAGTTTGAGAAGATATATGTTCACCTGAAGGAGGAACGTGGGTTTTGATGGTTGAGAGAGGCCTCTGGCCACAAGCAACTGGTCAACAAGCCGCAACACATCTTGCTAACAGAGGCTCCTGGTCGACCTTAGAGAAACCGGAGAGCGATTCTGGCCTTTCCAGAAAAGGACTATATTGGCTACCAACAAATGGTTCCAAGGAAGAAGAATACTTGGTCCTTTCTAATTCAAGAGGTGCAGAGCCCAGAACGGAGGATGTCTGCACCGAAAAGAATGGTGTCGAAGTGGTCTGCGCTGTCAGCACCATTGAAGTCGAAGGTGTCTGCACCATAAAAGCAAGTGCCTGCACTGATGGGTATGGTGCCTTCAAGGAGAGTATCTGCACTGGTAACAATGATGGTGCCGAAAAGGACTGCACCGAAGAGCATGTCAGTGCCAAAAGTGTCTGCATCGTGGAGGACAGCAATGTCATACTCGAGGCCGAAGGGGATTGTACCTGCATGGAGGGTGCCGGTAAGGGCCGCGACAGAACTTTCGGAGCCATAATTGTCTGTACCGGGAACTCTGGTACTGGTGTCAATGAGGACATGGCTGGAGCAAGAATCAACTGGGGCGGTGCAGAGTCTGGAGCCAAAACGGTCACAGGTGGCAGCGCCGAAGTAGTAGTAATTTTCATCTCCTTATGAATAGACTCCCTACGATCTCCAGAGGGAGATGAAGTGAGCAACCTCGATGAGGAAGAGGAAGAACGTCTCTTACGGGGTTTAGCAGGAGGGGGTGAGCCCTCCGACCCAGAGACAGCCTCACAGAAAGGAAATTTAAGAAGACCTTTCAGGATAAACTTGTTCTTTCTCTCGTTAAAAGTCCTGGTCGAAAAATTTCTACAAATCCCACACGGGGGATCCACAGTAAGGTGGGAGACATTGAAACAATAGACACCCAAGTCATGGCCATAGGAAAGCAGTAACTTACAGCCGCAATCCTTACACTGTTTAAAACCAACACTACTTTTCTTATCCGACCTACTGATATCGAGAACAACAGTATCAAAAAGAAGAGGAAAGGCTACCCAAAAGGGTAAGAGAGAAGGATTACCAACAACGGTAATGAAGAATTACCTCAAAGGTAAGAAAAGGGTAATAAAGGGAAAAGACTAAAGGGAGAGAGTCTTAAGGATACAATAGGGTAGAAGAATAACACAATCAACTGTTTGGAAAACTTTAAAGTAGAAACGATATACAAACTTACTTAGCTGAAGAGAGTGGCTTGACATGGCTGTACAGCAATGCGGCAACGAGATCTGAGATAACAGGAAGCACAGCATTCTGGATAGGACCTTGGCTCTAGAGTTTTTGGCTGACGCGAGCTTGATATATGGCCAGCTCAGTTCCGAGGACGGAACAGATAACCCATCAGTATGGAATGAACGAAGATTAACATCAGATCAATGCTTTCCCAGTCAAGAACCTCAAAAGACTAATGAGCTGATACAAATGCAGCAAGAATTAATTTTTCCAAGACAAAATTAAAGATTACAAGGATGAGCCAATTGTTGTCTAAGAGATCTGGTATGCAACTCCTCTCTTCAAAAACACTTTTCACATCAAACTGCGTCAAAAAAGTGGGGGATTCATGGAGGACATGCTGAAACGCCCGACAAACAAACCTTCAGAGAGAAGCATTATAGGCCATAGGACCATAACTCATGCAACTGATGTAGAAAGTACAGCTGTGTAAATAAACTTAACCTAAAAGCAGATGTTCGAATGATCACTGCTACAGTAGCCTCAGCTATATGGGTTATATCCTGCCAAGGACTTAACAGCCAACCAGCTTCTGAAGCTTTACGGCACCTTCCACATGCCAAAACTGACAGGCAGCTTGAGCTGAACTGACTAAAAGACTGAGGAAGTTTCTGACTGGACAGAAACAAAAGTGCTTAATTCAAGTCAAAGTTACGTTATTTCATTTACAAGGACTAGCATTGGTATTGTGGAGTTTAACAAAGTCACTCGTGTTTGTGCACAAGGACCAGCATTGGTATTGTGTAGTAAACTGAGTTTTACTTTGGATTAAAGATTGTTTTTTGAGTCTGCCTTCAGCGTGCGACTCATTTTACAAGTTTGGACTGCGTTTTTTTGTGGTTGCTGTTGGGTGCCAAGCTCTTCAGAGCTTTCCTACCAACAGAGAGGGAGGCTGCGCCCTGAAAGGACAATGCGCAAAGTATGTAAAAAAAAAAAAAATCACACTCTGGCATAAACAAAACAAAACACAAGGGTCTGGAGAGAGGGAGCGGATACTGCAGCAGTGATCATTAGAACATTTGCAGTTACGGTAAATTTTCTTATGCTATAATCATCATGTTGTGTAGATTACCAGAGCTTACTACTTTTGAGAGGTAGAAGAGGAAGGGTTCAGGAGCCCCTGGAAAATGGTCCTAGCAAACCCTGCTGGAGACTTAGAGAAGAAATCAATCTTATAGTGCTTTGTAATAGTATGTACACAGGATCAAGTTGCAGCTTCTAGAATACCTTTTCCAAAAAGCCGCAGATGAAGCCAAGGCCCTGGTAGAGTGGGCCTTGACCCTGCCTGGAACAGTTTTACTCTTGATTAGTACTACAAATGGTAATATACTTAACCATTTGGAAATAGTCTGTTCTGACACAAGTTGTTCCTTCTTAGCTTCACAAGAAATGAACAACTGATCTGATGATCTGAAAGATTTAGTTCTGTCAAGATACCAGAATTGTCTGTGGACATCCAAAGTACTGAGTATCCTTTCTCCCTCATTTTTGGGTGTAGGAAAGGAAATGGGGATATGGATAGTTTGGCATAAAGTAATCCTGGATAAAACTTTAGGCATAAAAGGATTAGTTCTTAAATAAACCCTGTCCTTGTGGAAAATGAGACAGGGTTGACTCACCGTAGACACCCTTCCTTGCAGAGGTCAGAGCAATCAGCAAAATTACTTTCCATGTAAAGAACCTCACACCAGCCAGGACAGCTGGTTTAAATGGAGCAGGTGTTAGCTTTTCTATCACAAAAATCAAGATCTCAAGGATGGGCCATTGGTTTTCTTGGGGGCCTCTTAAGCAAAACCCCTTTCAAAAATATTTTGACATGAGAATGCATGGATAGAGGGAATCCATGGGAAGACAAGATGAAAAGGCTGACAAATGAACCCTGACAGAGGATTAAGAAAGGCCACAGCACAGCAACTCTCACAAAAATTAAATAAGAACTAGCCCTGAATGGGCGCTGGTTATGTTGACACCAACTACAAAAAGTTTCCATTTGCTAAAATATTACTTTCTAGCAACGGGCTTTCTTGCCTCCATTAGTACCCGATACACATTCTCAGTAAACAGGTGGGTAAAAGTAATTAAGACCCTATCATCCAAGCAGTCAACTAGTCAACTTGAAGTTGACTGGTGCTGAGGTGAATCTAACAACCCTGTTCTTGGATGAGTAGATCCAGCCTGAAAAGAAGTTTGTGGTAATTTACTCCTGGTCATTTCCCAAAAGGAGGAGGAACCATGGATGACTAGACCAGAAGGGAGTCACTACAATGGGGGGTTAATTTTGAATCTTCAGAAGTACCCCAGACATTAGTGGAAAGAGTAGAAAGAGTAGAAAAGCATAGAGGAACATTACTGATTAAGGAAAAGAAAAAGGCATTAGTCTTCCAGGCCTTTTTGTACTGAATCCTGGAGAAGATTCTTGTCAGCTGACTCTTCAGAAAGGAGGCAGAGATGTCTCTTGAGAAACTACCCTCAGATGGATCAAATCTTGGAAGGACCACTGATCCAGTTTCCATTTGTAAGGGTCTGCTCTTGTCCTGCCCAGCCTGTCCGCACACAGTTTTGCTCTGACTGAATGTAGGATGCTTGTAGAGTGAGACAGTGCTATGAAGCTATAGCCCAAGCTAAAAAGGCTAGTCCACAGAGGGGTATGACTTGGTTACCTCTTGTTTGTTGATGTACCGTACAACTGTGGTATTGGCTGTAACAGCATGGACAGGTACTGGGGACCAAAGATGATTCAGAGTCTCCAGTGCCTTGATTAAGGCAAGCATATCTTTTACATTTCAATGCTTGCATCTGTCCTTGGTGTCTGAAACACCCTGCATTGTTATCCCTTGTTAAAAGGCATCTGTGGTGAATGACTGCTTTGGAACACAGAGGAAAAAGGGAAGACCTGGATTTAATGATATCTGTTGTCTCCAACAAGTGATTTTTCTCCTACTAAACCTCAGCACTGGGATCTGAAAAGACAAGCAGTGCTGGGCTGGCACCAGAGAGACTGCAGATGCCACTGTATCGCTCATGCGGAGTCTTGCCAGTGATGATATGAGAATCACAGAAGCCATAAAACCCAAATTCCTGAGGTATTCCCTTACAATGACCAAAGTCTAAGTGAAAAACTCTAGAATAAATCTACATCTATTTTTCCTGTGGAAGCAAAGCATTTTGAAATGTGATGTCCAATTGAATCTTGAATGTTCTTTTGGAACCCCAACTTCTGCAAGATATCTCTTGCCCAAGAGAAAGAGCTATTCCTGACACTTTGAAAAAGACTCTACAAAGATAAGTTGTCTAAATATGGAAAATTGTGGATACCCTGTAGCTTGCAATGAGCTACAACTGGAACTGAATACACTGAACACTCTTGGTGTAGTGGACAGTCCAAAGAATAAGGCAGAGAACCGATAAGGTTGTGTGTGTCTGGGTCACATTAAGAAACAGGAACAAACCAAGCCCACGCAGGGTAGACCAAGTGCACGGTGACCTTGTGGTCACTGCAGTGCATATAAACACATTTTCAAAAGTAAAGAATTTACAAGCTAACACTTCCAAAGTGTATCAGATTCGAATTTTTGGTAACTGCAGCAGTGACTGGTTGATCTATTTAGCTACATGTACGTGCTCATTTTTTATGTAGGACAAACATCCAGACCCTTCAGATACCGCATAAGTGAACATCTAAGCGAGATCAGAAATGACAGAGTTTCCAACGCTCTATACAAACACACTACTATACACAAAATTGCGAAATTTAAGTTTACTATAATTGACAAAATTCAGATGCACAGAACCTCCAAAGCAGGTTGGCATGAAATATTAGACAATATGGAGTCCTCTTGGATCACCAGGCTGGTAGCTTTATTCAGACCTGGTTTAAATGAATTAAGTTGAATTTTGTTTTGGTGGTTCTATGTGAATTTTATCCAGGGTGTGTATATATCTCTTTAAATTTGGGGATATACAAGTAGACACTAGGATGCGCTGTAACTAAATTTTCTGTTGCACTGAAGAAGGCTTATGTTTTAGCCGAAACAGGTTTGCTTGATGGAGTTGCCACAATAAAAGCCAATTAAAATTTTTTTCTTTCTTTGTGCTGGATCTTCTTTTGAATGTACTATCACATTAAGAAACACCTGACATACAAACAGGAATATGATAAGCATCTTTTAAATCTAGTTACCAGGAAACTTGAATGAGGAAGTAGTAAGTTGTAAGTACCAATAATCATAGCCCTTGAAGGAGTATCAACAGAGTCATGCACACACATTGTATACAATGGCTAGTGACTTGAACAATAGAAGAAATTAATTTATTTAAATCAGATTTTTCCTCACAAGAAACTGCAGACAAAACATTCCTCATACTTCACAATTAGGACAAACCTTAATATAAGAGCATAACAATTTAAAATACTGATAATTAAAGTTGCAGAAGCATACACACACACACACACACACACAAACTTGTCAATCTTCCTATCCTTATCAGAAATAGTAAAGTGTTCAGCAGCACAGGGCTTAACTAAAGTTATAGTGCCTAGATCAGGTTTGGAAACAGTGTATAAAAACTTAAGATTGACAAACGTTATACATACTGTCTGCTTTTTTGGGAGCAGCTGGCTGACCATCACGAAAACTGCAAGCAGTAAACAGACATCCTTCAAAGCTGACAGAACTGAAAGAATGGTTTACAGGTTTTGAAATTTCCTTCTGAAACAGCTCAGTATTTTCTCAAGGACTAAGAAACCTCAGAGTTCTCCCACTGAAGACACAGGCATATTCTAAAAATATAGTCTCAGGGAAAGAGAAACCTCCACAGGCAGAATCAGAAACTGAGCTCTCCTCAGACTCTAAATCAGAAATCTGAGGATAAACCAGATACTTGTCCCTTTATCCTCCTGTCCAGATTCAGGATCCTGAATCTCTTCAGGAAAAGAAGTATCCCTCTTTCTTTTACAAGAAACTACTTTACAAGAAGAATTACCCTTTGTTAACCTGGTCACACATCACTATGCTGAAAGAGTTCGGCATATGTCACAGCTAAAGGGATCAAGCTCTGAAGGCAGTCAGTCTTCAAAATGTTATGACGGACAACAGAATGGAAAATAAAGTTATGTACTCACCATTACGTTCCATGTTTGTTGTCCATTATCTCGCCTTCATTTGCTGGTTGGGTTCTGAACCGAGCATCGGTGCTGACTTGGCCTTATACTAAAGCTCGAGAGCTCTTGGCTGGCTTGAGGCTGCACTCTATCCCATGAAGCCTAGCAGCAGATACCCAGATCTCGTTTGGTAAGCTAATAACACTTGACTAACATGAGATTTGTGTAATTTGAAAAAAATTACACACACACACACACACACACTATATATATATATATATATATATATATATATATATATATATATATATATATATATATATATATATATACACACGTAACTATATAGCACTACATACACATATGTACAACAAAAGGCACAAATCTTAAAGGACCCCAGAAAAAGAGAGGGGAACAAGATATTGGGCCCAAAAGACTCCTCCAAATCATCCGGGAAGGAGGGGAGGGGATGCAAGAATGAAGACGAGATACTGGACAACAAACATGGAACATTATGGTGAGTACATAACTCGCCTTCATTTTACTGGTTGGGACAGCATCCCCAGCACCTACTTTCCTGGGTGGCTCAAGGGAATAAACTCTTCAGAACAGTGGAACCAAAGGAAGCCCTGTTCCGGGAGGTTACATCTACTTTGTAATGAGTAATAAAGGTATGAGGGTCAACCCATGTGGCTACAGCACAAATTGAATCCACAGGCAGTCTGGCTTGAAAGGCAATGGAGGTAGACACAGCTCTAGTAGAATACCCTCGAATTTTACCTGGAGGATGTTTTATGTTGAGAGCTATAAGCATAAGTGATTGTGTCTGTAAGCCATTTAGACAATGTAACTTAGAAACGGAGACTCCTTTTCTGTTTTCTGCAGACACAAATTGCTTGTCAGATTTCCTGAAATCCTTTGTTCTATGCAAATAAAAATATAACTGTCTATGTACATCCAGCTGATAGAGCTCATATTCTGCCTTGTTGTCATAATTTGGAAAAAACAATGGCAGCTCAATGGACTGAATTAGATTTGCTTCAGAACATACCTTAGGTAAGAAGGATTCATTCTGAGGGAGACTCCGTCTTTATGGAAAACCAAACAGGGAGGACTAATAGACAGAGCTTGTAATTCAAAAACTCTTCTAGCTGAAGTAATGGATATTAGAAAAAGAGTCTTCCATGAAAAAAACTTTAATGGAGAAGAAAAAGCTGGTTCAAAAGGTGGCAATATCAAGGAGGTTGATACTAAATTTAGATCCCAGAGTGATGGAGGTTCTTTGATAGGAGGTCTTAGAAAGAATATGCCCCTTAAAAAGGCTTTGCACAATCTGTGAGAATACTAATGCTGCGGTGGTACGGCGGTAGCGTTGTTACCTCACAGCAAAAGGGTCTCCCGTTTGATTCTCGGCTTGGTTTGGGAGTGCCTTCTGTGTGGAGTCTGCATTTCCTCCCCACAGTTGGGTAGCGTTCGAAAGACATGCGTGCGTAAATGGGCATGCCTTCATTAAAGGTTGGGCGTCGAGCTGGCACCTCAGCGTTTTGTAAAAATCTACTGCCAATCATTAGCGGACCGGAGTTCCGCTGTGGCGACCCCTTACCGGGAAAAGCCGAAAGACAAACAACAACAATCTGTGAGAATGTTTGAACCCTTGATGCCTATGTGAAAGTTAGAAATAGCAACCAGGTGAACTCGAACGGCGGTGGCTGCCACCCCTTGATTAAAAATTTCTGTCAAATTCCAGGATGGCTGAAATTGGAGCTGTGGGAGGGACCAATTGGTTTTTATTAGCCCAAAAGGAAAATCTCTTCCACCTACTCACAAAGTTTTCTTGTAGTACTTTTGTGCGAAGACACTAGTATGTGCCTCACAGCTGGGGATAATTCTAGAAGCCTGGCTAAGACTGGAAGTGGAGTAACCAAGCAGTCATCTTGAGAGTTTGGATGGAGAGTCCCGGACTGGGTCCAGGATCCAAAGGTCCTCCTGTAGATAAGGCCATAGGAAGGGGAACCATATCTCATGAGGCCAGTAAGGGGCAATGAGAATTATTTTGTGACAACAGTTTTGCCTTCTGGATTACCTTTGGTATGAGGGGAAATGGTGGAAAGGCATAAAGAAGTCCCGGGGGCCAATCGTGGACAAGTGCATCCCTGGGTGACTCCCCCGGAGGGGGGATTAGGGCAAAAAAGCTGCTGCATTTGGCATTGATGGCTGTGGCAAAAAGATCGCAGCACGGCTGGCCCCACTTGCAAAAATTTTCTCTCAACTTCCTGATTCAGGGACCACTCGTGTGTCATTAAAATTGCCCTGCTCAGCTTGTCTGCTATCACGCTGGACTTCCCCGGAATATGCGTCACAATAAGAAAGTGTTGAGAAGAAACTGCCAAACTCTCTGGGCCTCTCGACATAGGGGGTAGGATCTGGTTCCACCTTGTTTGTTGATGTACCACACCACTG
Organism: Protopterus annectens; assembly: GCF_019279795.1. NCBI lineage: Eukaryota > Metazoa > Chordata > Ceratodontiformes > Protopteridae > Protopterus > Protopterus annectens. The sequence goes on along the minus strand of NC_056733.1, from coordinate 1,166,688,999 downwards.
ACATGCTGTCTGATTGAATTGCAATTGTCCCCGAAGGAAGAGAGTTTTGGAATGCTTGCAATGCCATGAGCACCGCTCTCATCTCCAGGATGTGCAAATGGTATTAGTGTTCCTGCCAAATCCTTGGACAGTCTGTCTCAGATAATGCCCGCCACCCTATCTGGGAAGCGTCTGATCACTGTAGCTACTAGCTGGGGGAGAACAAACGGTCTGCCTATTGTCACTTGTGTAGACTGAATTCACCAACAAAGACCTTTTTTGCATGTGTTCATTATCAAAATTTTGTGAGACATGGGCAACTCCTGCATGGACCATTAAGTGAAGAGAAGCCATTGTAGTATTCTCATGTGTAGGCGGGCTAGGGGAACCAAGGTTATTGCTGCTGCCACTGAACCTAGAACCTTGAGTATAAACCTCACCTGAACTTTCTTTTTTCTCAACAGGACTGACACTGGACGATGCAATATTAGGACTCTTTCTGCAGGCAGTTTTGCTACTATGCTTTTTGTATTTAAATCTACTCCTATAAAAGTAATATGCTAAGAAAGCAACAAGGCAGATTTTTTGAAATTGACTAATGCCTAACTCTGAGCAGAGACGGATTGTAGTGTCCCTCACCTTGATTAGTAAATGCTCGGTGGTGGCAGTCAGGAGCCAGTCATCTAAGTATGGAAGCACCTGGAATCCTAGATGCCTCACGTGAGCCATGACTACTGCCATGCATTTGGTGGACACCCTGGGGGTTGTGGTCAGACCAAAGGGCATAGCTCTGAACTGGTAATGACTGGCTCCCAGCCAGAAGAGTAGATATCTCCTGGAGCACTTGTTCATTTTGATGTGATAGTACGCATCCTGGAGATCTATCGAGCACATCCAATTGTCAGAAAGGGAAGTATGGACTGCAGTGTTACCATCCGAATTTTCACTTTCTTTACTGACTTGTTAAATCTGCTGAAGTCCAATATTGGTAGTCCCCTGTGTTCTTTGGCACTAAAATGAAGAGAGTAAATTCTGGATCCTGATTGGTCTGCGGGGACTTTTTGGATGGCTCTTTTTTCTAGCAACCTTTGGATTTCTAGGGTTGCTTGATCCCTTTGACTGGGTGGTATGTCTGGGATGGATTTTTGCGGATGGGTGGATGAGAAAAAGGAATGTTGCATCCCCTGGATATGATCGACTGTACCAGTCTTTGATGTTTTGCCAGGCTTCTAGGTACAGTGATAGTCTTCCTCCGACTCCCTCCAGAGGTGGACAGGTGGGCCTCCTTTCAAGAGCGCTGGAAGGGCCTACCAGAGAACGTATCTCTGTCGCCCTGGTTCTGTAGACCCCCTTCTGCCCCTAGGAGGAAATTTGCTACGTGCATCAGGCAAAGCTCCTTGTGATTTCCGGAACCACATCTTTCCGCTCTTCTTCTGACCTTTGGGCTAAGGTCTAGTAGGGGAGGAAAAACGCACTCCCATGGCAGATTTTGCCCTCCTGTTCACACCTGGTGAGAGTTTCTTTAACTTTTGGCCCAAACAAGGACAAGTCATCAAAAGGTGCGTTAGTAAAGGAAGACTTGAAGGGTTCAGCAAAGCCGCATCCAGGAATGTCTCTTCAGAGCAATTCCTGTGCTTGCTGCCTTACTCGGTCCATCAGCCGCATACGAAATCAAGTGCATGCTTGCTATGGAGGTTAAGGTTGCAAGTTGAGTGTTTACAGTCTCCAGAAGTGCCTCAGCCGTCGCATCTTGGAGGAAATCTCAGCTCCTTGAGGAGATCCCTCTGAAGCCTGGTGAAATGAGAAAGATAATTTACTGACCTCAGAGTAAACGCCGCTGAGGAAAACATACACTTCCCATATCTGTCCATCGTTCAAGATTCTTTGTTCAGCGGCTGGACAGAAGTTTCATCTAATTCCTTCCTGGTGGCTACCGCCACCACCACAGCATCTACCGGAACACCTTTTGTAAGAAACTGCTTGTCCTCTGGGGCAGTGACAAACTTATTTTGCCTCCATGGAACATGGTCCACAGTCTCTAGAGAGCCCCACACCTTCCGACTGACTAACCCCAGTAGTTTGTCAAAAGGCAGAGACACCCAAGAAGTGGAGGGTCGAGAGCTTTTTTTAAGATGTCTGAAAATGAGACATCCTCAGAGAGTGAACGTGGGGACCCTTCTACGTGGGGCCCCTTCTAAGTCTGTGTCAGACGCGACAGACTCGGGGGAGTCTATATGCTTCCTCTTCCATGTACGCTTCTGAGGAATCTCCTCAGAGGGGTGTTCTGGGGAGGACTCAGAAGAAAGTGTCTCACCCGTAGGGGTAAGCTGATGCGCCCAGGGCTGGAGGTGTGGAGTGGAGGTTGACACCGGTGTCTGTGGGGGGAGCCAAGGGTGGAGCAGACTCAGGGGAAAGCACACGCCTCATCACCTCGAAGGCACCTCAATCCTGGCCCAAGAGAGGCTCCCGCTCTGAGGAACCAGGAGATCTTTGATGCACCAAGGATGAGGGCTCCCAGGCAGACACTGGTGCCGAACTGACATGCACAGAAGCTCAGAGTGGGACAGCCGGGTCCGACAAGGGTCCGAGCCAACTCTCCCCCCGGAACAGACGGGTGAGTGCTGGCTCCCAGATATTTCAATGGAAGCAGTCAGAGCAGACATTGGTACAGAGACTCCAGAAGCAGCTCTTGAGACAGACTGTTCCACCACTACGACCTCCAGACACTCTGGCTCCGAACTCTGAGTCAGAAGAAGAACAGCTGGTACAGACGACACGGACTTCGGCTCCACATCCTTTTGGGCTGTGCTGGATAGAATTTTGGCCAGGGCCAGTGTCCTAAGCAAGCTCTTCACAACCCTCTCCAAGTCATCATCTGATAAACTCCTGGATGATCTGGAGGAGTACACTGAAGACTTGTGGCTACCTGCTACAGACTGTAGTAAAGGGGATTGCGGCACAGTACAGACTGTAGTAAAGGGGATTGCGGCACAGTGTGTACAGGCTCCACAGATGGTGACCGGTCTCTCTTTCTCCTGGACGGTTCTGAAGTAGCTGATGGAGCAGACAGATTTCTCCTTCTTGGATTCAACAACCTTTGGATCCAAGACAACAGTAGTAGGGGTACATTTTTGCATCAGTTCTGAAGTTGGAGCAGACGATTTTGAAGAAAATGATGATTTTGAAGTGGTTGGCTGTTGCATGGTCTGCTTAAAGGGTCCTTTAAGAAGCCCTCTATCAATCAACTTATTCTTGCGCTCCTGCAGGACTCCTGCACTAAACCCATGGCAAATGGAAGAAGAGTCCTGCAGGTGCACTGGCCCTACACAATAGACGCAGCTAGTGTGTCTGTTATGGACAGCATCTGAGTACAGGAAAGTATAGTTTTGTACCTACCATAAATGTAGATGTTAGAGTGTTCACTCTGCTGCAGTCATCACACTTGGGTTATCCTGCAGTCAGTTGGCCTGAGTTCCAAAGTCTTGGGCCGGCGTTGCTGTCGCTTCTTCCCTGATGTCAGTGCGCCAGGGGTATACAAGAGGCATCCAACGCCATTTTCTTCAGTTTTTCTTGCCCAGATGTCAGGTGCCCCCAATAGGTAGGCAATATATATATATATATATATATATATATATATATATATATATATATATATATATATATATATATATATATATACAGCTATATAAAAATAAAAAACAATACCTTCAGGCACAAGCAAATACACCACAGAGGTTGTATAGGATAGAGTGGTATAGATAAGTTCAGCTAGTTCAGAGGGGATGGAGGGAGGGTAACCTGGACTGCAGCAGGGTGAACACTCGAACATCTACATTTATGGTACGTACAAAACTGTACTATGTTCATCGTGTTACCCTGCTGTAGTCATCACACTTGGGTTGAATCCCAAAGCTAAGGATGGGTGGTGGAGTTAAACAGGGTTAGAAGAAGCTAGTAGGCCCTGCAAAACTGCAGTGGGAAAACCAGCTCTAGTCTTAGAATATAGAGGTAAGTGATAGTGTTTGGTGAAGGTGTGCACTGAACTCCAAGTCGCAGCTTCCAGAATATCCTTGGCTGGCACTCCCCTGAGAAAGGCTGACGATGTAGCTGTAGCCCTGGTGGAGTGGGACCTAATGTTAGCAGGTACCGGTTTCCCATGATGCATGTAGCAGAAACATATGCAATGCCCTATCCATTTAGAAATGGTCTGTTTTGAGATAGCTTTTCCTTGTGATCCTGCAGCATAGGCTACAAAGAGCTGGTCAGATTTCCTGAAAGCCTTAGTTTTATCCAAGTAGTAACGTAATTGCCTGTGAATGTCCAAAGAGTGCAGGAGTCTTTCTCCTTTGTTCTGGGGATTTGGGAAAAAGGTGGGCAAATGAATGGTTTGGTTTAGGGCCACACTGGATACCACCTTTGGCATACAGGAAGGGTTAGTTCGTAGAGAGACTCTGTCTTGATGAAAAATGAGGAAAGGCTCCACTGCCATTAGTGCCTGTAGCTCTGAGACTCTTCTAGCTGAGGTTATGGCTAATAGCAGGGCAATTTTCCATGAAAGAAATTTTAAATCAGCTGAAAAAGCTGGTTCAAAGGGCAGCAGTGTAAGCTTTTCCAGAACAAAGTTGAGATCCCAAGTAGGTGTTGGTGCTCTCCTGGGCAGTCTTATGTTCTTAGCCCCTCTGAGGTACTCTCTTAGGAGTGGATGTGGGAATAAAGGAGGATCCGTGTTGTAATGAGCTGAAATTGCTGAGGCGTGGATCTTAATAGATGAAAAGGAAAGTCCTTTGTGCAACATCTCAGTTAAATATTGTAGAATCTGAGGAATGTTTGGATCAAGGGGATTTTGGCCTTTAGCCTGGTTCCAGGCACAAAATCTTTTCCATTTGTCTGAATAGGTTTTCCTGGTGCTGGGCCTCCTGGCCTCCAGAATGACATCCATAACAGCTTTGGATAGAGGTGTTGGCTGGTTGTTTAGGTAATTTGCCATGCAGTCAGGTTTAAAGTCTTGAGCTGGCTGTGTAGAATCTGACTGTCTCGCTGGGTGAGCAGGTGAGGAATTTGTGGTAAAATCCATGGTGGGCCGTGGGCCATACTCCTTAGAATTGGATACCAATGCTGGCGTGGTCAGTATGGTGCAATGAGCACCATTTGTGGCCTCTCGGAGTTTCAGCAGTACCTTTGCTAGAAGAGGCAGTGGAGGAAAGGCATACACTGTTAATGTTTTCCAACTGAATGAGAGGGCGTCCACTTTCCAAGCTTGTGGATGGAACGTCCTTGTGCAAAATTTTTGAAGTTGGTAGTTTTGGGGGCTGGCAAACAGATCTATGTCTGGGCGTCCCCATTTTTGAGCTATCATTGCAAATACTTGTGGATCTAGTTTCCACTCGTGTGGATCCATGATGTTTCTGCTTAGGTCGTCTGCCAATGTGTTTTTCTTTCCTGGCAGGAATTGTGCTTGTAATTGAACCTGGTAAGACAGTGCTGTGTTCCACAAGGTCATTGCTTGCCTGCATAGAGGGTAGGAATGTGTGCCCCCTTGCTTATGTACCACATTAATGTGGTATTGTCCATCTTTATTATTAGTTGTCCTGGGTGTAAGAGGTCCTTGAAAGCTGTTAGGGCATTCTGTACTGCTAGCATTTCTTTTTGATTGATATGCAGATGCCTTTGATCTGTAGTCCATTTGAACTGAATGCACTGTCCTGCCATGTGTGCTCCCCAGGCATAGTCCGATGCATCTGTTGTCAGTTTGCCTGGCTGTGTGTAAGGTGAAAGGCTGACCCTTGTTGAGGTGACATGCCTGCGCCCACCATAGAAACTCCTGTTGAAGGCAGGGAATGAGTGGTATCATTGTTTCCAAGATGTGGCTGTGCTGAGTCCATACGCTTTTCAGGTACCATTGTAATTTCCTCATATGCAGTTTTGCAAATGGTATTAGTAGTATGCAAGATGCCATGAATCCCAATCCAAGATGTGGCTGTGCTGAGTCCATACGCTTTTCAGGTACCATTGTAATTTCCTCATATGCAGTTTTGCAAATGGTATTAGTAGTATGCAAGATGCCATGAATCCCAAGGCTTGCAGAATTTTTCTTGCAGGGAGTTGGGTCTTTGTTACCATTATTTTGAAATATTGAGTCAGCTGTTGTTGCTTGTCTGGCATGAGATAAGCCATCTGGGCCGTTGTATTCAAGCTGGCACCCAGGAATATTATGTTTTGTGAGGGCACTAGTTTTGATTTCTTTTCGTTTACTGTGTACCCTAGGCAACTTAGAAGGTGTTTGACAAATGCCAGATGCTTTTAAAAAAATGTCCTTGCTTTCTGCTTGAATAAGGCAGTCGTCCAGATATGGGTATATTTGAATTCCTCTTTGTCTGCAGTATGCAATTACTGGTGCCAGGCATTTTGTGAAGACCCTGGGCGCAGTAGATAAGCCAAAGGGCAGTGCAGAGAATTGATAATGCGTTGAACCTGCAATGAAGCGGTGGTATCTTCTGCAATTTTGTCCGATAGGGACATGCAGGTACGCCTCGTTGAGGTCCGTTACTAGCCAAGCATTCTTGCCCAGCATGGGAAGAAGCTGCTGTAGTGTTAGCATCTTGAATTTTGGTACTTGCAGATAGGTGTTCAGAATTGAAAGATCCAGAATGGGTCTCCATGCTTTGTCTTTCCTTGGGACTAGAAAGAGTCTTGAGTAAAATCCTTGTCCTTGCTCCTGTGTAGGTACCTGTTGAATGGCTCTCATGTCCATGAGAGCTGTAATTTGTTTTTGTGCCTCTGCCCATTGATTTGGTGGCAGGTTTGGCATTCCTTTTATCCTTGGCAAGGTATGAAAGTGGAATCTGTATCCTTGTGAGACAATGTTTAGGACCCATTTGTCTTTCGTGATGATGTGCCAGTTGTCTGCAAAAAATGCTAATTTTCCTCCCAAGGGAGCTGCCAGGAGAGATTTGCTTGGTAGTTTGAGGATTGAGTCATTGTGTTTGTCTTTTGCTAGCTTGGGGCCTGTCTTCTCCTCCTTTCTGGGTAGCAGCACCCCATTGGCGAGGTTTGTAAGGGCCTTGTGACTGACCTCTGTCAGTTGGGCATCTGTATTTGCCCCTGTGATCTGTCAGAAGCTGGAAAGGACCAGTTTTTTGTTGGCCAATTTCTGCTGAAATGAGGGGGTTGTAGCTGTACAAAAATCCTTGACCGTCTGCATAGACTTTGCCTTATCCTCAGTTTTCTTAAAAACCTCTTCTGCTTTGACACCAAATAATACATCCTGCTGAAAAAGGTGCATCCAATAATTTTGCTTTAACATGATCAGGTAGGGATTGTTCTTTTAACCAAGCATGTCTACTTATGACAGACCCAGTAACAGCTGCTCTACAGGAAGCTTCCAATTAATCAAATCCACATTGTAAAGTATGTTTGCCCACCTGTTCAGCTGCATGCAACAGATCCTGCATTTCATTGAATTCAGACTGTTCAGTATGTGTGCTCATTTTTTGTTTTAATTGAAACATTAGGAATTGCTGATATTTCAGCATGTGAAAGTGACAATTTAATGCTCTCATAGTCAGAGTTGCTGAGGTGTATATTTTCTTTCCCTATCTATCTAGGGCTCTGGAATCCCTTTCAGAGGGCACAATATTTTTAGCCATAGAAGCTTTAGCCCCCTTGGGATGTTGGGAAATTGTTTCTGGGTCAGCCACAGGGTTTTTATAAAGGAATTTGTGAGAGTCAGGTACTCTGTAGTATCTGTCTGGTTTGGCTAAAGCAGGAGGTAGAGAGCCTGGATTTAGACTAGACTCCAAGTAAACATCATCCACAATATCTAAAACTGGAGGGATAGCAAGTGGTAAAAGGAACTCTCGGAGCCTTTTCTTAGAATCAGAGTAGTCCTGGCCTTCCCAGTGGAAATTTTCCCTCATGGTATGTAAAGTTTCCCCAAAGGAGTAGTCTTCAGGGGGAGATGCTGAGGGAAGAGAGTCTTCAGCATCAGAGTCTTCATAAGGGGGGGAAAAAAGTGTAATCCTGTTCCTCAGAGGAATCTGAGGAAATTGAAACCTGGTCAGAGGAAGCATAATCCTCCTCTTGTCTTGGTCTTTTATCTGGAGGGGGATGGGAACCCCTGATTAGGGTAATCAAATCTTCAGCCATCTTAAGCATCTGTTTCTTAGACATGGAGCCTTGAACTGTAGACTGATGTACAGTCGTTTTTGATTTTAAAGGAGTTTTAAGCTTAGCATAAGATTCAATGGTGAGTGTAGTCGGTCTGAAGACACCTTCTGCAACCGAAGGTGTTTCCACTGCACCGGGGGGTCTCCTCCTGCTCCGGTGTCGGAAGGGCCTAATGAAGATGGCTGTGTCGGCCTAGTACACTCAGCTTGAGAATCCGCAGCTGTCTGGGGTTCCAATTCTGCGGTCGTCAGGGGCAGCGTAGGCACCTCACTGAAAACCGGCGACAGGCCCAGCAGAGGCCTCGGAGTCTGGCTTGTTCCTAGGCTGCCTGTCATTATCCTTACGTTTTTTATGCATGCCGGTCGTTGGCTGCTTCGACTGCATGATATAATTAAACTTCCTACTAAAGTAATGTCGTGCGAAGTCAAAACGGCGTTTGATAATTTATTAAACCTAGCACAAAACAGACAACCTGCGGCGTTGTGGTCTGGGTCTAGGCAAGGAATACAATAAGAATGGAAGTCCTTATGAGGTATTTGCTTCCCACAAGAAATGCAATTGTTAACTTTTTATGACATCGGACTGAGGCAAGAAAAGGTTCCCCAATGGGGTACTTAGCTTTATTGAAGACTTCGGACTGAAATTCAAATCGAAAATCTCAGGTGTCGGCCGACGTCAGGGAAGAAGCGACAGCAACCGACGCCAGACCAAGACTTAGGAACTCAGGCCGACTGCGGGTCTGCCTTACGGCAGGATAACCCAAGTGTGATGACTGCAGCAGGGTAACACGCTGAACACCTGTCACCCCTGGGCTTTCGGATATTGGCAAAGGCTCTTGCTACCCCCTTAGTGCCTTTTTTAGTCAAGGCTCAAAAAACAAACCCACCTCCATAGGTATCACAAGGGATAAGAAACTAAGAGTAATGCTACTCATCGCCAGAAGTCTAAATCTCAAGATGCATGCACTCAAAACTCTCCTTAGCATGGAGAACATCGATATCTGTGCAGTAACAGAAACCTGGTTCAAGGCTCCCGAGAGCACCCCAGCACTACCAGGTTATACCTCATACCATGCTTTTCGTCCCCAAAACTTGGACCGAACCACAAAAGGAGGGGGGAGTATCAATATTCGTCAAAGATACCCCCACCTCCAGGTTGGTGGCACAGCATGAAGCCTCAGTGACTATCCCATGTGCAACTAACAGTGGGTAAAACTGCCTTCCAGTTTATAGCCTGCTACAGACCACCCTCACAAACCCAGGAACCCCACTCGGCCTTCCTGAGAACACTGGAAAATATGAAGGTCTCTCCAAACACCATTATATTGGGCGACTTCAACTACCCAAACATAGACTGGGAGCATTACTCTAGCTCCAACACCCTAGTCCAAAGGTTCCTAGAATTTATAAACTCAAATGCTATGGAACAACTTGTTACCTCTCCCACAAGAGGGGAAAACATACTGGACCTGATCATCACCAACATGGGGACTCTATGCTCCAGACCAGAAGTGTATCCCTCACTGGTAAGATCAGACCATAAACTAATCTCACTGGATATTCACATCCCGACTCCACCCCCTGCCCTGAAAACCACAGTGAAAAACTTCTCTAAAGCAAATTCCACACTCCTCAAAACAGAGGTGGAATCCTTCAAAGCCCCCAGGCCTGTGGAAAATATGGCCCAGACTGCAGAATCCTTTATAAACGCATTCTATGAACACCTTCAGGAATGCATGGATCATGCAATCCCAAATAAAACCAAGACCCAATCCTCCAAAGGCAGACGTCCTGTCTGGTGGACCCCAGCCATAAGCAAACTATACAATAGAAGGAGGAAGCTACTACATGTAAGAGTAAAGTCCCAAAAAGGGAAGGCATCTCTGATCGGTATTAGCAAAAAACTACGGGCACTCATAAAATCGTCTAAGGCCAGCTTAGAGAGAAAAATTGCACAGGACACTAAGGATAATCACAAGGCTTTCTTTAGTTATGTTAGGAACCTGGGTGGGAATTCCCAGATATGCTCAGAATTAGTCCAAAATGACAAAAAATACACCGAACCCACAGACATTGCCAACATCCTAGCTGACAGGTTCAGCGCAACCCCCCCCCACCACCACCACCAAAAGGGCAAATATCTATCCCAGCAGAATGCTGCCCCCCTGACATCTCAGATGCTCAGGTAAGAGCTGCCCTCTCCAAAGCAAAACACACAGCATCAATGGGACCAGACGGTGTCCCGGGCTGCGTCCTACATGAACTCCAAGAAGAGCTAAACCCAAACATAAAACTGCTGTTCAATCTCAGCCTTACTACAGGATATGTACCCAAAGAGTGGCGTACAGCAACAGTGGTCCCTCTCCACAAAGGTGGTGCCTCAACGGATCCTGGAAACCATTGCCCCATAAGCCTGACTAGCTTGGTCTGCAAAGCTATGGAAAGGATCATCATGGACCTCATAAATAAAGATATTGGGGACCTACAGACACTGGATCCTACCCAGTTCGGCTTAGTTAAGGGCAGAGCCTGCCTCTTAAACCTGGTTGATTTCTTTGAAACAGTTACCAAGGCGGCCATTGACGAGGGGAAGGTGGTCCACACAGCCTACCTGGACCTCGCAAAAGCCTTCGATACAATACCCCACTCGGGCATTATAGATAAGCTCACCAGCTTAAATATAAACCCCTATATCACTAGATGTGTTGCAAACTGGCTCAAGGACAGAACCCACATGGTTAGAATTGCTGGAGCCATGTCAGACTCCAAACCAGTTACAAGTGGCATCCCACAAGGCTCAGTCCTGGGACCTCTCTTGTTCGGTATATATTTCTCGGAGGTACAGGCCAACACGGAAGGACTGTGGCTGACCAAGTTCGCAGATGACTGCAAACTGGGCGCCATAATTGACTCTCTAGCCGACACAAGCATCCTCCAAAAGGGCCTCATAGAAACAGACAACTGGTGCCAGAGCCATGGCCTCAAGCTAAACACCAAAAAGTGTATAGTCATCTCCTTTGGCAAAAACAAAGTGCCTACAAATTACCACATAGGTGGTAATCCATTAAGTACAGAAGAAGTAATTAGGGACCTGGGGACCCAAGTTGATAGCAATCTCTCATTTGACAACCACGTGGCCAAAGTAGTTAGAAAAACATTTTATATAGCCCACCTAATCATGAAGGGATTCACATCTAGATCAGGGGAGGTCATCGTGCCTCTTTACTCATCCCTCATCAGGCCCATAATTGAGTACAATACCCCTTTTGGGATGTACCTTACCAGACACCTGCAGCAACTGGAAAGACCCCAGAAGTACCTCACCAAGAGGATCAAAGGGCTCAAACAGATGCCATATGCTGCCGGTTAAAGAAACTCCAGCTCTACTCAGTGGCATACCGCCTGCTCAGAGGCGATCTGTGCCTGACGTATAAAGCCATGTCCAACCGAATTAATGGACATGCTGCACCTCAGAAAATCCAAATCCCATCGAGCTCGTGCTCGAGACTTGAACCTCAGCACTGAAATAAATAGGACATGCTGGAGGGACAGATTCATAACCCAGAGGCTCCCTTCACTCTGGAATACAATCCCAGTCCAGGTTAGGCAGAGTCCCTCATTGACTCTCTTCAAGTGGAATCTTGATGAGTGGATGGGAGATCGTAGGTTTACCCCGGGTATCACTTCTGTGTCACTGTTAGACAGAGGCACAGTATACTAACCTCGAAAAAGGGCATAGCAAAATTAATTTAAAATGGGTGGCGAAAGCCAAACACACTCTGGCTAGGCTTATAAAAAGCAGATAGCCTAGTATGAACCTATGAACATCTGCATTTTTTAAAACCTGAATGCTTTTCCCATACTGGAACCAAAAAATGAACAGAAAAGTCAACACAAAACACAATGGCCTGAAAAACAAGAAATATATATTTTAAGTAGGGAGAGAGAGACAGAAGGAGGTCTTGAGGAGCATCTCTAACTAAAAATGACGTGCTCCTCAAACAGAGGAGATGTCTCTAACTTAAATGATGCTCCTGAGGGAAACAAGCCCTCTAACAAACTGGCTGAATGCAAACAGCTCTCTAAACTCTAAGACGGAAAAGGGGCACACAAAAAACACACAGGCCTTGCGAGGGAAATGACGTCCAACAAAACACAAACAAAAGGGAAAACAGACAATATATGGAAAACTAAAAAACACAAAGGACAACAACCTCACTAATTAAAGTAATCAAAAAAAACTGTTGAAAATAGCAGTCTAAGAACAAAACAATATTTGTACTCAGCCTGAGCCAGAGGAATCCCCAAGTTTCAAATGGCAAATGAGATCTGGGTATCTGCCGCTAGGCTTCATGGGATAGAGTGCCGCCTTGAGCAAGCAAAGAGCTCTTGAGCTTTAGTATAAGGCAGAGTCGGAACCGATGCTTGGTTCCAAACCCAACCAGCAAAATGAAAGACCTGTACAAAACTGTACAAAATGGCGCTCTGTAACCTTAGCATGCAAGGCATTAAATGTGTAAGGCAATCAGATATAGTCAAGAAGCATTCTTTTAAAATAATCCAAGACAACTTTACTGTGCAGTTACTTTTATTTGAAACAATAGGTATGAAACAGAGAAAAAATGAACACCTACCCTTGGGTGGAAAATATGATTTGCTTTCTGCTTTATGAGGCCAGTCTACAATCAAAGGGCCAAAACGACGAAAACTGCTAGTGATCTCATCTGGAGGGAAAAGAAAATTACAACACTTAATCACTAAAAATAAACTAACTAAATAAAAGACGACAATTTGGTTTATAAGCACCACTCTCTTAATATTTACATCAAGGTCTGTGAATTTTGTGCTTTCATTAAAATTTCCAAGGAACATGATGAACTAAGATGTACAGAAGACTCAATCATTCGGTCTAAAACACAAAAAGGAAGCTGTGACAGTGTACATTTTCTGGAAAACAAAAGTTTGAATTTACTTCTAAAATTAAGCCTCTTTCTCTAGAGAATACAATACCTCTTTCATTGGCACCTTGAACTGATCATCAGTTAATTATCCCTATTTTTTTACTCCAATGGCTGCAAAAAGAATCTAATTAGGAACCTAAAAATTCGCTTCCAACTGATTTAGGTGTCGGGAACAAAGCATGCAAAATAGAGTCTGTATATTTAATCCTAATTTTGAGTGATGTAAAATGCATACTTCAAACAAGGTCACAGTAAACATGAAACACAAGAAGAGATGTCACTATCTAAAATCATTTACCTCCCGATAGCTTTAAAATGCAACTAATTTCCAACTAATGGTGTTAGATGTTGCATATAGTTGTGCAATTAGCGCAGCAAATATAAGAAACAAAGCTACAATAAACTACATACACTCAAGTCTGTAAACATTTTATGTAGTGGAGCACTAGAATGCTTTGCTAATAGTAACACAGGAAAAATGTAGTAAGAGTCATTTCTTTTGAACTATAAACCACAAATTATGTACTTACCATTAAGTACAGTTTTGTACCTACCATAAATGTAGATGTCCGAACAGGATAGCATCTGCAGTCATAACAAATGGGTTATCCTGTCGTCAGGCAGCCCTTCGGTCGGCCGGATTCCAAAGTCCGGGTCCGGCTGATGTCGCACTTCACCCGACGTCATCTCTGCTGGTCTTCGGGTATAAAGGCATCAGCCGACGCCATTTTCCTCAGTGTTTCTTGCCCCAGATGCCAATTGCCCTCTTGGAAAGCTAAATTTTGGATAAATGCCAATGTTTCCAAAATAGTAGAAACAAACACAAAAATAAACATGTATGTACATATATACAAACAAATACACCATAAGAGACTCCCCCCCCCCAGCTAGCTATTAGGAGGGTAAATACCCTAGGAATACCGCAGAGGTAAGGGAGGGAGGGTAATCCTGACTGCAGATGCTATCCAGTTCGGACATCTACATTTATGGTAGGTACAAAACTGTACTATGTCCTTCATGGATGCATCTGCAGTCATAACAAATGGGTAGAATACCATAGCCAAACTAGGGGAGGAGGAATACTAATTATGGTGTAGCCAGGATCCCTTGCAGAACAGCAGTGGCAAACCCTGCTCGGGATCTAGAATATAGAGGTAAATTATAATGCTTGGCAAATGTATGCACGGAGGTCCAAGTAGCCGCCTCAATAATGTCCTTGGTTGCCACTCCTCTTAAGAAAGCTGTGGTAGTGGCTGTAGCCCTTGTAGAATGAGGTCTTATGTTCTCTGGAATTGGTTTTCCATGGTAGGAGTAACAGAATCTTATGCAATTTCCTATCCATTTGGAGATTGTCTGTTTGGAAATTGCTTTTCCTTCCCTTCCTGTTGCATAGGCTACAAAGAGCTGGTCAGTTTTCCTGTTACCTTTGGTTCTGTCCAGGTAGTAGCGTAACTGTCTATGTACATCCAAGGTATGCATTATTCTTTCACCTCTGTTTTGTGGATTGGGAAAGAATGTAGGTAGGTGGATTGCCTGGTTTAAAGACACTCTGGATACCACCTTAGGCATAAATGTAGGATTAGTTCTCATGGACACCCTATCTTGATGGAAAATTAGGAAGGGTTGCACTGCCATTAAGGCCTGTAGTTCCGAAACCCTCCTTGCTGAAGTAATAGCCAGTAGGAAAGCAGTTTTCCATGATAGGTGTTGTAGATCTGCTGTTGCTGCTGGTTCAAACGGAGGGAGTGTCAACTTTTCTAGTACAAAATTCAAGTCCCATGCTGGTAATGGTGGTTTCCTTGGAGGTTTCACATTCTTGATCCCTCTGAGGAACTGCCTGAGTAGAGGGTGTGAAAAGACAGGAGGATCAAAGCTGTATTCTGCTGAAATAGCTGATGCATGTATCTTGATGGAGGAATAGGACAGGCCTGTATGTAGAAGCTCTGCCAAGTACTCCAGAATGTTAGCAATATCTATGTTAGACACATCTTTTCCTCTTTCAGTACTCCAAATGACGAACCTTTTCCATTTTCCTGCATAGTTCCTTCTTGTTGAAGGTCTGCGGGCTTCAAGGATAATGTCTTTAACCCTTTGTGAAAGGTCTGGATTAGTTACTGCTATGTGATGTTCCAGGCAGTTAGTTGCAAGGTTTTTAGGTTTGGATGTATGATGTTGTAGTTGTTCTGAGTTAACATCAGAGGCATCAGGGGTATTGACCACATTTTCTCCCGAGACATGCTCCTTAGCAATGGGTACCAGTGTTGTCTTGGCCAGTTTGGAGCTATCAGAATTATCCTTGGACGTTCCTCTTTGATTTTCAGTAGTACCTTGTGCATCAAGGGAAGAGGTGGAAATGCATATGCTGTCAGGCCTTTCCAGCTGAAGGATAGAGAGTCCACCTGCCATGCAAGTGGGTGAAATGTCCTTGTGCAGAATTTCTTGAGCTGGTGATTTTGTGGGGAAGCGAATAGATCTATTTGTGGCATTCCCCATTTCTTTGTGATGGCCTTGAAGATGTCCGGGTGTAGCATCCATTCGTGAGCATCCGAGGTGGTTCTGCTTAAAATGTCTGCTAGGGTGTTCTCTTTTCCCGGTACAAATATTGCCTGTAACTGGATGTTGTAGCTGAGAGCCAGATTCCAAAGGTCCAAAGTCATTCTGCATAGGGGGTAAGAATGAGTGCCTCCCTGTTTGTTGATGTACCACATGACTGTGGTGTTGTCTGTTCTTATCATCAAATGGCCTTCTTGGAGGAATGGTCTGAATTTTAGGATTGCCAGTTTTACTGCCAGCATTTCTTTTTGGTTTATGTGCAGGTGCAGTTGGTCCTGAGTCCACAGTCCTTATGCATTTGTCCAACATGTGTGCCCCCCATCCTAGGTCTGAGGCATCCGTTGTGATGGTTTGGTTTGCTGGAAGGTTGTGGAAGGGTAAGCCTGGGTTTGACTGGCATGCCCGAGCCCACCATAGGAACTCCTGTTTTAAGCATGGGATTAGTGGTATTGCTGTTTCTAAGCTGTGTCTGTGTTGAGACCATAAATTCTTTAGGTACCACTGTAACTTTCTCATATGCAGTCTGGCATGTGGGACCAAGATTATGCATGATGCCATGAAGCCCAAGGCCTGCAGAACTTTTCTTGCTGTTAGTTTGTTCTGCTTTGTTAATGCCAAGAAGTAAAGAGGGAGTTCTTTTTGTTTTTCTGCAGTTAGGAATGCCATCTGTTTTACCGTGTCCAATTCAGCCCAAGAAAGTTCTTGTCTGGGATGGTATCAGCCTTGACTTTTGTAAATTGACTGTGTATCCCAGGGCTTGTAGCAAGGAAATGACCCTTTGTAAATCTGTTGTCAGCTTGCTTTTGTTGTCCGCTTGTAACAGGCAGTCGTCCAGGTATGGATAAATTTGGATTCCTGTACTCTGCAGTGAGCGATTACTGATGCCAGGCATTTTGTGAATACTCTGGGCGCAGTAGATAAGCCAAAGGGCAATGCTGAGAATTGATAATGCTCTGATCCTGCAAGAAATCTGAGGTATCTTCTGCAATTTGGTCGAATGGGGACGTGCAGGTATGCCTCCTTGAGATCTAGAGTTACCAGCCAACACTCCTTGCCCAGCATGGGAAGAAGTTGCTGTAGGGTCAGCATTTTGAATTTTGGGACAATGATGTATGTGTTTAAGATGGACAGGTCGAGAATAGGTCTCCAGTTTTTCTCTTTTCTTGGTACTAGGAAGAGTCTGGAGTAGAATCCTTTGCCCTGTTCTGTTATTGGCACCCTTTCCACAGCTCTCATCTTTATTAATTCCGCTATCTGGTGCAGGGCTTCTATTTTTTGATTTGGGGGCAGGTTTGGCATTCCTCTTTTTGCTGGTAAAGTGTGAAAGTGGAACCGGTAGCCTTGGTCTATGGTTTGCAAAATCCACTTGTCTTTTGTAATATAGTGCCAATTTTTTGAGAATAAGGCTAACTTTCCGCCTAATGGTGCTGCTATTTGCTTCCTGGTAGGCGGAGTCAGAGCCAAGTCACTGTGATTGTCCTGTTGCAGTGGCAGTGGTTGTGTCTGTGCCTCGGTTATTGCCTTGCCACTGTCGTCCTCTGTAGGCACCTCCTCTAGATTGATTTCTGCCCCTAGAGCGTCTGTTCCTGCCCCTTTGTGATCTTGTGGGGTCAGGAAAGGACCAATTTTTGGCAGGCCAGTTCCTGCTAAACCTTGGGGGCTGAACCTGTAGGAAATCTTTAACTGTTTGTACAGATTTTGCCTTCTCTTCCATTTGCTTCATTACCTGCTGGGCAGGTTCCCCAAATAGACTGGCCTTATCCATAGGAGCATCCAATAGCTTAGCTTTAACATGATCCGGTAAGACCTGTTCTTTCAACCATGCATGCCTTCTTATCACAGTGCCAGTCATGGCTGATCTAAATGAAGCCTCCAGTGCATCATAGCCACATTTTAAAGAATGGTTACTAACCTGTTGGATGTTATTCACCATTTCTAATACATATTTCTTATCTAAAGATTCATCAGAGGACAGCTTTTTAATTAACTGATCAAGCATAAACTCTTGGTATTGAATCATGTGAAACTGACAGTTTAAAGGTCTAGCTGAGAGAGTAGCAGAGGTGTAGACTTTTTGTTTCCCACAAGTTAAACAGTTATTGACTTTTTCTGACATCGGCTGAGGCAAGAAAGAGTCCCCAACGGGGTACTTAGCTTTTTAGAAGTCTTCGAAGTAGTATTCGGTAGTAGTAATCTCTGGATCTGACCGACCGGCACTTGCGAACAGCTTCTGCTTGAGCCATGCGGCAAGAAAGACTGAGGAAAATGGCGTCGGCTGATGCCTTTATACCCGAAGACCAGCAGAGATGACGTCGGGTGAAGTGCGACATCAGCCGAAGCCGGACCCGGACTTTGGAATCCGGCCGACCGAAGGGCTGCCTGACGACAGGACAACCCATTTGTTATGACTGCAGATGCATCCATGAAAGACATCTAGGCATCCGTGTTGTCTATTTTTATTCTTCCTGAGCGTATGGGTTCAGATCCGAGGCAACAGCATATTCTAGACTTTGACCAGCTCTCGAGCTCCTCCTTCTACCCATAATGCCCTGTTCCATCTCCATTGGCTCAGACAGTGTTTGCTGCCATATAACCCCGTAGTTAGAGACAGGTAAAGGATGACAGAAAAGACAGGGCTCAAATACAGAAAAGTACAGTTGTGTGCACTTACCATAAATGTAGATGTTCGAGTGTATTCACTGTTGCAGTCATCACACTTGGGTTATCTGCCTGCAGGTAGCCCTCAGTCGGCCCAAATACCAGAGACTTAGTATTGCTGTGTCAGTTGCTGTCGCTCCAGGAGTGACGTCAGGGGTATATAAAAACAGGCAGCAGATGCCATTACATCAGTTTTTCTTGCCCCAAATGTCAGGAGCCCCCCCAAATAGGGAGCTAAGTTATGGTGGGAAATACACTACCAGTAAAAAGTAAATACCAATAGCCCTGTAAGGAGTGAGTAAGAGACAGAAAGGTGTGAGAGACAAGGGGACTGAAGGGTGGGAAACCAGGACTGCAACAGTGAAAACACTCAAACATCTACATTTATGGTAAAAGTACACAAAGTACAGTTGTGTACCTACCACAAATGTAGATGTTCGAGTGTATTCACTGTTGCAGTCATTACCCTTGGGCTATCCTGCTGGCAGGCTACCCTCAGTCGGCCAGAATTCCAAAGTCTAGGTCAGGTGTCGGTTGCTGTCCCCTCTTCCCTGACGTCAGTGCGCCAGGGGTATAAAAGATGCAACTGACACCATTTAGTTTTTCTTGCCCCAGATGTCAGGTGCCCCCAAGTTGGTAGGCTGAAAAAAAAATGCCAATAAATATGCATGCACAAAAATAAAATTTCCTTCATCTACAAGCAAATGCACCACATAGGTTGTATAGGATATAGAAGTACAGAAGTCCCAGCAAAGAAAAGGGGGATGGTGGGTGGGTAACCTGGACTGCAACAGTGAATACATTCAAACATCTACATTTATGGTAGGTACACAACTGTACTATGTTCATCGTGTTTCACTGTTGCAGTCATTACTCTTGGGTTGAATCCCAAAGCTGAGGATGGGTGGCTGGGCTAAATAGGATTAGGAGAGGCTATGAAGTCCTGCAGAACTGCAGTGGCAAAGCCTGCTCTGGATTTAGAGTAAAGAGGTAAGTGGTAGTGCTTTGTGAAGGTGTGCACTGAACTCCAAGTTGCAGCCTCTAAGATATCTTTGGTTGGTACTCCTCTGAGGAAGGCTGCTGAAGTGGCTGCTGCTCTGGTAGAATGAGGCCTAATGCCCTTAGGCACTGATTTGCCATGTTGAAAATAGCAGAAAAGGATGCAATGGCCTATCCATTTAGAAATAGTCTGTTTTGAGATAGCCTTTCCTTGTGATCCTGCAGAATATGACACTAAAAGTTGTTCAGTCTTTCTGAAAGCTTTAGTTCTGTCCAAGTAGAAGCGTAACTGCCTGTGTATGTCCAAAGAATGCAGAATTTTCTCACCCTTGTTCTGTGGATTTGGATAAAAAGATAGGCAAGTGAATGGTTTGGTTGAGGGCCACACTGGACACCACCTTAGGCATAAATGTAGGGTTTGTCCTCAGAGAAACCCTGTCTGGATGAAAAATGATAAAAAGGTTCCACAGCCATGAGTGCTTGTAACTCCGAGACTCGTCTTGCAGAGGTTATTGCTAGGAGCAGAGCTGTTTTCCAGGATAAGAATTTTATATCCGCTGTTGAGGCTGGCTCGAAAGGAGTAAGTGTGAGTTTTTCCAAAACATAACTGAGGTCCCAGGCCGGAATTGGTGCTCTCCTTTGAGGCCTAATGTTTTTGGTCCCTCTGAGGTACTGCCTTATTAAAGGATGAGAAAAGATAAGTGGTTCCGTATTGTAATGGGCCGAAATGGCAGAGGCATGAATCTTAATTTATGAGAAGGAAAGGCCTTTGTTCAGCATCTCAGTTAGGTATTGTAAAATCTGAGGGATATTTGGTACACAAGTGTCAATGCCTTGTTCCTAGTTCCAAGAACAGAATCTCTTCCATTTTTCTGCATAAGATTTTCTGGTACTGGGCCTCCTGGCCTCCAAGATAACATCCATAACAGTTTTTGAAAGAGGAGTGTTCTGAATGGCTACATTATCCGCCATGCTGCCAGAGCTAAGGTCCTGAGTTGGCTGTGCAGAATCAGATTGTTTTGTTGGGTCAACAAGTGAGAAGTTTGAGGCAATATCCATGCTGTACCTTGAGACAAGCTCTTTAGGATTGGGTGCCAGTGCTGGCTTGGCCAGTCTGGTGCAATCAGTATCATTTTTGACTTCTCGTCTGACCTTTAGGAGTACCTGGGAAGGAGAGGCAGTGGAGGAAAGGCATATACTGTTAGATTCTTCCAGCTGAAGGATAGGGCGTCCACTTTCCATGCTTTCTTGTGATAAATCCTTGTGCAAAATCTCTGCAATTGGCAATTGTGAGGGGAGGCAAATAGATGTCTGGGCATCCCCATTTCCTTGTTATCATGCTGAAGACTTGAGGATCCAGTTTCCATTCGTGGGGATCCATGAGGTTTCTGCTTAGTTCGTCTGCCAGTGTATTTGTTTTTCCTGGCAGGAATTGTGCTTGCAGGTGAACTTGATAGGTCAATGCTGTGTCTCATAAGGTCACTGCTTGTCTGCAGAGGGGGTAGGAATGTGTACCTCCCTGCTTGTTTATGTACCACATGACCGTAGTATTGTCTGTCTATCAGTAGCTGTCCTGGATGAAGCAGGTCCTTGAAAGCTGTCAGGGCATTTTGAACAGCTAGCATCTCTTTTTGATTGATGTGAAGATGCATCTGGTTTGCAGGCCATGTGCCCTGAATACATTTTTCTGCCATATGGGCCCCCCAGGCATAATCTGATGCATCCGTTGTCAGTGTCTGTCTGGCTGTTGGTAAACTGAATGGCAGACCCTTGTTGTGGTGACAGGCCTCTGCCCACCATCGAAAAGTACAGTTTTGTACCTACCATAAATGTAGATGTCCGAACTGGATAGCATCTGCAGTCATAACAAGTGGGTTGTCCTGTCGTCAGGCAGCCCTTCAGTCGGCCGGATTCCAAAGTCCGGGTCCGGCTTCGGCTGATGTCGCACTCCACCCGACGTCATCTCTGTTGGTCTTCGGGTATAAAGGCATCAGCCGGCGCCATTTTCCTCAGTGTTTCTTGCCCCAGATGCCAGTAGCCCTCTTGCAGGCTAAAATTTGGATAGATGCCAATGTTTCCAAATAGATAGAGGTAAACACAACAATAAGCATGTATGTACATATACACAAACAAATACACCATAAAGACTCCCCAACAGCTAGCTATTAGAAGGGTAAACACCCTAGGAGTACCACAGAGGGGATGGAGGGAGGGTAATCCTGACTGCAGATGCTATCCAGTTCGGACATCTACATTTATGGTAGGTACAAAACTGTACTATGTCCTTCATGGATGCATCTGCAGTCATAACAAGTGGGTAGAATACCATAGCCAACTAGGGGAGGAGGATAAAAAGAAAAAAAGATTATGGTGTGTTTAGGATCCCTTGCAGTACAGCAGTGGCAAACCCTGCTCGGGATCTGGAATATAGAGGCAAATTATAATGCTTGGCAAATGTATGCACGGAGGTCCAAGTAGCCGCCTCAATAATGTCTTTGGTTGCCACTCCTCGTAAGAAGGCTGTGGTAGTGGCTGTTGCCCTTGTAGAGTGAGGTCTTATGTTCTGTGGAATTGGTTTTCCATGGAAGGAGTAACAGAAGCGTATGCAATTTCCTATCCATTTGGAGATTGTCTGTTTGGAAATAGCTTTTCCTTCCCTTCCTGTTGCATAGGCTACAAAAAGTTGGTCAGTCTTTCTGCTATTTTTTGTTCTGTCCAAGTAGTAGCGTAGCTGTCTATGTACATCCAAGGTATGCAGTATTCTTTCCCTCTGTTTTGTGGGTTGGGAAAGAAGGTAGGTAGGTGGATTGCCTGGTTTAAAGACAGTCTGGATACCACCTTAGGCATAAATGTAGGATTAGTCCTCATGGACACTCTATCTTGGTGGAAGATTAGGAAGGGTTGCACTGCCATTAAGGCCTGTAGTTCTGAAACCCTCCTTGCTGAAGTAATTGCCAGTAGGAAAGCAGTTTTCCATGACAGGTGTTGTAGGTCTGCTGTTGCTGCTGGTTCAAAGGGTGCTAGTGTCAACTTTTCTAGCACAAAGTTTAAATCCCAAGCTGGTAATGGTGGTTTCCTTGGAGGTTTTACATTCTTGATTCCTCTGAGGAATTGCCTGAGCAAAGGGTGCGAAAAACAGGTGTATCAAAGCTGTATTCTGCTGAAATAGCTGATGCATGTATCTTGATGGAGGAGTAGGACAGGCCTGAATGAAGAAGTTCGGCCAGATACTCCAGAATGTTAGGCATATCTATGTTTGACACATCTTTTCCTCTTTCCATACTCCAGATGACAAACCTTTTCCATTTTCCAGCATAGTTCCTTCTTGTTGAAGGTCTGCGTGCTTCAAGAATAATGTCTTTAACTCTTTGGGAAAGTTCTGGAATAGCTGCTATGTGATGTTCCATGCAGTCAGTTGCAAGGTTTTTAGGTTTGGATGCATGATGCTGTAGTTGTTCTGCGTTAACATCAAGGGCATCAGGGGAATTGTCCACATATTGTTCCGAGACATGCTCCTCAGTAGTGGGTACCAGTGTTGTCTTGGCCAGTTTGGAGCTATCAGGATTATCCTTGGACGTTCTTCCTTGATTTTCAGTAGTACCTTGTGTATCAGAGGAAGAGGCGGGAATGCATATGCTGTTAGGTCTTTCCAGTTGAAAGAGAGCGAATCCACTTTCCATGCTAATGGGTGGAATGTCCTTGTGCAGAATTTTTTGAGCTGGTGATTGAGAGGTGATGCGAATAGGTCTATCTGTGGCATTCCCCATTTCTTTGAGATGGTCTTGAAGATGTCCGGGTGAAGCTTCCATTCGTGGGCATCCGAAGTGGTTCTGCTTAATATGCCTGCTAGGGTATTGTCTTTCCCTGGTACAAATATTGCCTGTAACTGGATGTTGTAGCTGAGTGCCAGGGTCCACAGCTCCAAGGTCATTCTGCATAGGGGGTATGAATGAGTGCCTCCCTGTTTGTTGATGTACCACATGACTGTGGTGTTGTCTGTCCTTATCATCAACTGGCCCTCTTTGAGAAATGGTTTGAACTTTTGGATTGCCAGTTTTACTGCCAGCATTTCTTTTAGGTTGATGTGCAGTTGGAGTTGATCCTGTGTCCACAATCCTTGCACGCATTTGTCCAGCATGTGGGCCCCCATCCTAGGTCTGAAGCGTCTGTTGTGATGGTCTGGCTTGCTTGACATCTGCGAAAGGGTAGGCCTGGGTTTGACTGGCATGCCTGAGCCCACCATAGGAACTCCTGTTTTAAGCATGGAATTAGTGGGATTTCTGTTTCTAGACTGTGTCTGTGTTGGGACCATAAATTCTTTAGGTACCACTGTAGTTTTCTCATATGTAGTCTGGCAAATGGAACCAAGATTATGCATGATGCCATGAAGCCCAAGGCCTGCAGTACTTTTCTTGCTGTTAACTTGTTCAGTTTTGTTAGTGCCAAGAAGTATAGAGGGAGTTCTTTTGTTTTTCTGTAGTCAGGAATGCCATTTGTTTTACTGTGTCCAATTCCGCCCAAGAATGTCCTTGTTTGGGATGGTATCAGCCTTGACTTTTGTAAATTGACTGTGTATCCCAGTGCTTGTAGCAAGTAAATGACCCTTTGTAAATCTGTTGTCAGCTTGCTTTTGTTGTCCCCTTGTAGCAGGCAGTCGTCCAAGTATGGGTAAATTTGAATTCCCTGAAGTCTGCAATGGCGATTACTGATGCCAGGCATTTTGTGAATACTCTGGCAGTAGATAAGCCAAAGGCAATGCTGAGAATTGATAGTGCTCTGATCCTGCAAGAAATCTGAGGTATCTTCTGCAGATTGGTCGAATGGGGCGTGCAGGTATGCCTCCTTGAGATCTAGAGTTACCAGCCAAGACTCCTTGCCCAGCATGGGAAGAAGTTGCTGTAGGGTCAGCATTTTGAATTTTGGGACAATGATGTATGTATTTAAGGTGGACAGGTCGAGAATTGGTCTCCAACTTTTTCCTTTCTTGGAACTAGGAATAGTCTGGAGTAGAACCCCTTTCCTTGCTCTGCTGTTGGCACTCTTTCCACAGCTCTCATGTTTGCTAACTCCATTATCTGGCGTAGAGCCTCTGTTTTTTGATTTGGAGGTAGATTTGGCATTCCTCTTTTGACTGGAAAAGTGTGGAAGTGAAACCGTAACCTTGATCTATGGTTTGTAAAATCCACTTGTCCTTTGTTATGTAGTGCCAGTTCTTTGAAAATAAGGTTAACTTTCCGCCTAGAGGAGCTGCTATTTGTTCCCTGGTAGGCGGATTTAGGGTTAAGTCACTGTGGTTGTGTTGATGTAGTGGCAGTGGCTGTGTCTGTGCCTCTGTTGTTACCTTGCCACTGTCTTCCTCTGTAGGCACCTCCTCTGGATTGGTTTCTGCCTCTGGAACGTCTATTCCTGCCCCTTTGAAATTTTGTGGAGTCAGGAAAGGACCAATTTTGGCAGGCCAGTTCCTGCTAAACCTTGGGGTTGAACCTGCAAGAAATCTTTAACAGTTTGAACAGATTTTGCCTTTTCTTCCATTTTCTTCATAACCTGCTGGGCAGATGTACCAAACAAACTTGTCTTGTCCATAGGAGCATCTAGCAACTTAGCTTTAACATGATCCGGTAAAGCTTGTTCCTTTAGCCATGCATGCCTTCTTATCACTGTGCCTGTCATGGCTGATCTAAATGAAGCCTCCAGTGCATCATAGCCACATTTTAAGGAATGGTTGCTAACCTGTTGTATGTTATTTACCATCTCTAATACATATTTCTTATCAAGAGATTCATCAGTGGTTAGTTTTTAGTTAACTGATCCAGCATAAACTCTTGGTATTGTAACATGTGAAACTGACAGTTTAAAGCTCTAGCTGAGAGAGTAGCAGAAGTGTAGACCTTTTACCCCATCTGTCTAATGACCTTGCTTCCCTTTCAGAAGGAATAGGGTTTTTAGCTATGGTCGGCTACTGCCTTGGGGCCCTGGGATATAGTTTCTGGGTCTGCAAGTGGAGCCTTGTAAAGGTGGTGATGAGTATCTGGCACCCTGTAAAATCTGTCTGGTTTGGCTGGGGCTGGGGTAAAGAATCTGGAGCGGAGCAAACATCATTGAAAGCATCATCCACCACAGAGAACAGGGGTATAGCTAAGGGCCTGTGCTGTGGGAGGTGCAGAAAAGTCCTAAGTCTTTTTCTGGAGTCTGAAAAATCCTGTTGCTGCCATTGGAACTGTTCTCGCATGGCATGCAAGGTTTCCCAAAGGAGAATTCTTCTGGTGGGGAAGCAGCTGGGATGGATTCTTCAGCATCAGAATCTTCAAAATTGGAGAAGGGAGCCTCTGGCTGGTCAGTTATGTCTGATTCATCAGCAGAATCATCAGAGGACACTGGCTCGGGGGTCTATGCCCTAGGTCACGTCTCTGGTGGCTGAGAGGCCCTGTCTGGGTGAGATTGAGATCCTCTAATTAAAGAAATTAAATCTTCTGCCAAAGTAAGCATTTGAGAACTAGAAGAGGGCCTGGAAGTGGGTGGTTTAACAGGCACTGTTTTAGTAGTCTTGGCTGCTTTAGCCCTGGCGAAGGCCTTAATGGACATGGCTGCTGGAGGCCTAGCAGCACCACGTGCTGGGGTAGAAACATCCAAGGGATGGTGTCTGATAAGTCAACCACCGTAGTGGGTAAAATTTCTGAAGTCGTTTCAAGAGTTGTAGCAGGGGCCTCAGTTGTAGGAATAGGTTCAGCTGTACTTTGTTCAGTTTTCTCGGTTTCGGCGAAACCGAGACACTCATGATTTGCTTGACCATGGTTTCGGCCGAAACCGCGGACGCAGTGTCGGTCTTTATCTTTGCGTTTTGCTAGATTGGGTAGTCGGAGGATCCGGCGGCATAATGTACGCAAAATCAGAACCGAAAACTGTTCTGCAAACTCCGACCGGCGCCTAAGCGTTCGTCGGTTGAAAGAAGCACAGGCGAACAGGCTGCTACGTCATGGGCTGGGCCTAAACAAGGCAGACAGTAAGAGTGGAAATCTTTATGAGGTATTTGTTTCCCACAGTTTAAACAATTGTTAACTTTTTCTGACATCGCCTGAGGCAAGAAGTCCCCAACGGGTACTTAGCTTTAGAAGTCTTCAAGTAGTATTCGGTAGAAGTAATCTCTGGATCCGACCGACCGGCACTTGCGAACAGCTTCTGCTTGGCGCCACGGCAAGAAAGACTGAGGAAAATGGCGTCGGCTGATGCCTTTATACCCGAAGACCAACAGAGATGACGTCGGGTGGAGTGCGACATCAGCCGAAGCCGGACCCGGACTTTGGAATCCGGCCGACTGAAGGGCGGCCTGACGACAGGACAACCCACTTGTTATGACTGCAGATGCATCCATGAAGGACATCTCCTGTTGCAGGCAGGGAAAGAGTGCAATTACTGTCTCCAGGCTGTGATAATGCTGAGTCCAAACACTTTTTAGATACCATTGTAGTTTCCTCATATGCAGTCTGGCATATGGAATTAGTAGAATGCAGGATGCCATGAAACCGAAGGCCTGCAGGATTTTCCTTGCAGATAAGTGGGTTTTTGTTGCCAATTTCCTGAAGTAAGAAGTCAGTTGCTTTTGTTTGTCTGGCGTGAGATAAGCCATCTGGGCAGTTGTATTTAAGCTTGCACCCAGGAATATTATCTCTTGAGAGGGCACTAATTTTGATTTCTTTTCGTTTACTGTGTACCCTAGGCCAATTAGTAATCTTTTTACAAACACCAGATGTTTTAGAAGAATGTCTTTGTTCTCTGCTTGAATTAGGCAGTCGTCCAAGTAAGGATATATTTGAATTCCTCTTTGTCTGCAAAATGCAATTACTGGTGCCAAGCATTTTGTGAAGACCCTGGGTGCAGTAGATAAGTCAAAGGGCAATGCAGATAACTGGTAATGCATTGAGCCTGCGATGAATCTGAGGTATCTTCTGCAAGATTGTCTGACTGGGATATGCAGGTATGCCTCTTTTAGGTCCAAAGTTACGAGCCAAGACTTCTTGCCCAGCATGGGCAGTAGCTGCTGTAGAGTCAACATCTTGAATTTTGGAACTTCCAGAAATGTATTTAGTATAGGCAGGTCCAGTATTGGTCTCCAGGTTTTGTCCTATCTGGGCACTAGGAAAAGTCTAGAGTAAAATCCTTGCCCATGCTCTTGTTGTGGTACTTGTTGAATGGCCCTCATTTCCATGAGGGCTGTAATTTGTTTTTGTGCCTCTGCCCATTGATTGTGTGGCAGGTCTGGCATACCTTTTGACCTTGGAAGGGTGTGAAAATGGAACCTGTAGTCTTGGGACACTATGTTCAGGACACATTTGTCTTTGGTAACCATTTGTCAATTTGATGAAAAAAGTGCTAGTTTTCCCCTAAGGGAGCTGCCAAAAGAAAAGTGCTTGGATCTAGCAGAGGAAAGTCATTGGGACTGTTTCCTGTAAGGTTGTGATTTGTCTTCTCCACTTTTGGAGGTAAGAGCACCCCATTGTTTAGGCCTGTATGAGCCTTGGGGCTGAGATCTGCCTCTGGGATGCCTGTATCTGCCTCTTTGTGGTCTGTCTGACACTGGAAAGGACCAATTTTTAGAAGGCCAGTTCCTGCTAAACCTGGGTGGCTATACCTGTAAGAAATCCTTGACTGTATGCATGGATTTTGCTTTATCCTCCATTTTTTTCAATACCTTTTCTGCTTTAGTACCAAAGTATCATGCTGTAATGGAGCATCTAATAATTTTGCTTTAACATGATCAGGCAGATTCTGTTCCTTTAACCAAGCATGCCTTCTAATAACAGAACCTGTAACAGCGGCCCTGCAAGAGGCCTCCAGTGAATCATAACCACATTGCAAAGTATGCTTTCCCACTTGTTCAGCTGCATGCAATAAATCCTGCATTTCCTTGTTCTCAGAACATTCAGTATTTGCCAACGATTTCTGTTTAAGCAGTGACATTAAATATTGCTGATATTTAAGCATATGAAACTGACAATTTAAAGCCCTTACAGCCAAGGTACCAGAAGTGTAAACTTTTCCCCCCCATCTGTCTAGAGCCCTAAAATCCCTATCAGAGGGGACAGGGTTTTTTGCAGTGGAAGCTTTAACCCCTTTGGGACCCTGAGATATAGTTTCTGGGTCAGCAGCAGGGTTTTTATATAGGAATTTATGAGAATCCGGGACCCTGTAGTATCTGTCTGGCTTAGCAGGTGCAGGGGGTAAAGAGTCAGGGGACAGGCCGGACTCTGAAAATACATCTACAATGTCTAGAACAGGTGGGACAGCAAGGGGTCTGTGCTGAGGAAGTAGCAGAAAGTCTCTGAGCCTTTTCTTAGACTCAGAATAATCTTGGCTCTCCCAGTGGAAATGCTCCCTCATGGTATGCAGGGTTTCCCCAAAAGAATAATCCTCAGGCGGAGAGGCTGAAGGAATGGATTCTTCAGCATCAGAATCCTCATAGGGATGCATGGAATAATCCTGTTCAGAAGAGGAATCAGAGGAAATAGAAACCTGATCTGAAGAATCATACTCTGTCTCTTGCCTCAGCCTCTTATCAGGGGGGGATGGGAACCCCTGATCAAAGTAATTAGGTCTTCGGCCATTTTGAGCATCTGTTTTTTAGGCATGGAAGTCTGAGTAGGAGAATGCTGTACTTGTTTCCTTGTCTTTAAAACTGCTTTAGTCTTTGAAGCTGAAGATGGCTTAATATATAGTTGTGTCGGTCTGAAGACACCCTCAGAAGCCGGTGCCTGCTCAGCGGCTCCGGACCCATCTGAGGGAATGATTTCTGAGTGTCCAATACCTTGAGTATCCAGAGGCCCAGTTGGCTCCATGTGGGAGTTGGAAGCGGCCTGTGGCTCTGAGGTAGCAGGCGCCAGGGGCTGCGAAAGCGCCTCACTGAGAACCGGCGAACCAGCGACTGGCCTAGCGGAGGCCTCGTCGTCGGTTTTGGACCTCGGATGCCTATCCTTTTCCTTGTCCTTGCGTTTTTTTGTAAACTCCAGTCGTTGGCTGCTCCGACGGCATTATATAATTAAATCTTCGGCCAAAGTAATGAAATGCAAAATCGAACCGACGCTTAATAGTGCGTTGGTTAAATCTAGCACAAATCCGACAGCTAGCAACGTTGTGATCAGGGCCTAGGCAAGGAATACAATAAGAGTGAAAATCCTTATGAGGTATTTGCTTCCCAGAAGAAATACAATTGTTAACTTTTTCTGACATCGGTCTGGAGCAAGAAAAAAGTTTCCCCAACAGGGTACTTAGCTTTAATGAAGACTTCGGTTCTGAAATTCGGATTTGAAAATCTCAGGAGTCTGCCGACCGGCACTTGCGAACTGCTTTTGCTTCGGGCACCACATGGCAAGAAAGACTGGGGAAAATGGCGTCAGTTGCATCTTTTATACCCCTGGCGCACTGACGTCAGGGAAGAGGCGACAGCAACCGACGCCGGACCTAGACTTTGGAATTCTGGCCGACTGAGGGTAGCCTGCCAGCAGGATAGCCCAAGAGTAATGACTGCAACAGTGAAACATGATGAACATCTGTACTATGTCCTTCGTGTTTCACTGTTGCAGTCATAACACTTGGGTTGATTCCCAAAGCTGAATAAAGGGTTGAGGCAGTCAAGAAGAGTTGGGGCTGGTTAGTATGCCCTGTAGGACTGCTGTTGCAAAACCCGCCCTGGATTTGGAAAAGACAGGCAGGTGGTAATGCTTGGTGAGGGTGTGTACAGAACTCCAGGTAGCAGCTTCCAGAATGTCCCTGGCAGGGGTAGAAGTTGCCCTAGTAGAATGTGTTCTGATCCCCTGAGGGCTTGGTTTCCCATGGTGTTTGTAGCAGAAATGGATACAGTGTGCTATCCATTTGGAAACTGTTAGTTTTGAAATGGCCTTGCCCTCTGACCCGGGTGCAAAACTGACTAGTAATTGGTTAGATTTCCTGAAGGCTTTAGTCCTATCGAGGTAGAATCTAAGCTGTATGTGCACGTCCAAGAAGTGCAGTATCCTTTCCCCTTTATTTTGAGGATTAGGGAAGAAGGTTGGCAAATGGATAGATTGGTTGAGAGCCACACTGGACACCACTTTAGGCATAAAGAAAGGGTTAGTCCTGAGGGAGACCTTGTCAGCATGAAAAATAATGAACGGTTCCACTGCCATAAGTGCTTGTAGCTCAGACACTCTTCTAGCTGAAGCAATGGCCTGAAGCAAGACTTGTTTCCAAGAGAGGAATTTTAACTCTGCTGATGCTACAGGCTCAAAGTGGGGGTAGCGTGAGCTTTTCCAGAAAAATGTTAAGGTCCCAAACAGGAGTGGATGCTCTCCTTGGTGGCCTTAAGTTGTTTGCCCCTCTCAGGAACTGTTTGATGAGAGGGTGAGAGAAGAGTGGTGGGCTCAGTGTTGTAATGAGCAGAGATGGCTGAGGCATGGATCTTACTGTAGGAGGAGGATAGGCCTCTGTGGAGTAGATCTGCTAGGTAATCCAGGATTAGAGGTAAGGAGGGCAGTGCTGTGTCCCCTCCTTTAGATTGAATCCAGGAACAATACCTTTTCCATTTATCAGCATAGGATTTCCATGTACTGGGTCTTCTGGATTCAAAAATGACATCCAGCACCTGCTTGCTTAGGCTGGTCACTGGAGGAGAATTCAAGGAATAAGCCAGACTGCAGGATTCAGGGTTTGCAGTTGCGGATGCAAGATCTGTCCCCCCTGCTGAGTGAGGAGGGTTGGGATCTGGGGTAGGTGCCAGGGTGGTACCGGTGACAGGCTGTGCAGTAGTGGGCACCAGTGCTGGCGTGGCCAGTCCAGGGCAATCAGGACTGCCCTTGGTCTGTCCTGTGTTATCTTGAGTAATATTCAGGAGAGAAGAGGCAGAGGGGGGAATGCATAGATTGAGAGGTTTTCCCACTGGAAGGAAATGGCATCCAATTTCCAGGCCCTGCTGTGTGGTGTCCTGGCGCAGAATTTTCTGAGCTAGTGATTACAGGGGGAGGCAAAGAGGTCCCCCATTTCTGGATTAGAAGGCTGAAGGTGCTGGGTTCTAATTGCCACTCGTGTGGTTCTAGATTTCTGCTCAAGTCATCTGCCAGAGAGTTTTGTTTGCCTGACAGGAATTGAGCTTGCAGATGAATATGCACGGCCAAGGCAGTGTGCCACAGGGCCATGGCTAGCCTGCACAGTGGGTAAGAGGGTAAGAGTGGGTTCCCCCCGCTTGTTGATGTACCACAACTGTGGTGTTGTCTGTTTTTATCAGCAGGGGTCCTGGTGAGAGTAGGGATCTGAAAGCTGTCAGAGCTTGCTGAACAGCTAGCATCTCTCTTTGGTTGATGTGCAGATGAATTTGACTTGGGTTCCAGTGGCCCTGAATGCACTTGTCATCCAGGTGTGCGCCCCCCCCCCCCCCCAGGCATAGTCTGATGTGTCTGTGGTTAGGGTCTGGACGACTTGGGGTTGACTAAAGGGAAGTCCCTCGTGGTTGCATGCTGCTGCCCACAAAAGAAACTCTGTCCTTAGACAAGGAAAGATAGGTATGACAGTTTCCAGGTCCTGAGAATGTTGGCACCAAAGACTTTTTAAGTACCACTGAATTTTCCTCATATGCAGTCTGGTATATGGAATTAGTAGAATGCAAGAGGCCACGAACCCTAGGGCCTGCAGGATTTTCCTTGAGGATAGCTTGGTTCTGGTGGCCATTTGAGTGAAGCAGCCTGTCAGCCAGGCTTGTTTTTGTGGAGCAAGGAATGCCATCTGGGATGCTGTGTCCAAGCTAGCTCCCAGGAATACAATCTTTTGACTGGGGACTAGTTTTGATTTCCTTTCATTGATAGTGTACTCCAGGGAGGTTAGAAAATTCTTTACAAATGTCAGGTGCTGCAACAGCTTTTCCTGACTGTCTGCCCAAATCAGGCAATCAACCAAGTATGGGTAAATTTGAATTTTTCTCTGTCTGCAATAGGCAATGGCTGGAGCCAGGCATTTTGTGAATACTCTGGGAGCAGTGGATAATCCAAAGGGAAGTGCAGAGAACTGACACTGCATAGATCCTGTCCTGAAACATAGGTATTTTCCTGCATGAGTCCCTGATAGGGATGTGCAGATAGGCTTCTTTTAGGTCTACGGTGGCTAACCAGGCATCTTTGGACAACACAGGAAGAAGCTGCTGAAGGGTGAGCATTTTGAATTTTGGTACCACCAGGAAGGTGTTTAGAATTGAAAGATCTAGGATTGGGCGCCAAGTGCCCTCTTTTCTGGGTACCAGGACATGTCTGGAATAGAACCCTTGACCTATCTGTTCTACAGGAACAGGATGAATTGCCCTTATGGAGACCAGGTATTGAACTTGCCTCTGCCCACTGGTTGGGAGGAAGGTATGAGAACCCTTTTGGGGTGGGCAGTGAGTGGAAGTAAAATTTGTACCTCTGGGATACAACGTTGAAGATCCATTGGTCTTTGGTGATTGAGGTCCAGTTTTTTACACGATGGGCAAGCTTTCCTCCTAGGGGCATGAGCAGTTGGGCAGAGGTGAAGAGTGGGGTTAAGAAGTCATTGTGAATTCTTTCCGTAAGGGGGTGGCTTAGCACTCCCTGTTTTTGAAGTGGAGGCACTCCATTGCTTAGATCTCTGCATACCCTGAGAGTGTAATCTGGGGGGGTCTGTTTCCCCTGGGTCTAGTTTGAGATGTCCTTGATGGGGCTAGAAAGGACCAATGTTTCGAGGGGCAATGCCTACTGAACCTAGGAGGCTGCACTTATAAAAAGTTTTTGACTGTCTGCATAGATTTAGCTTTTTCTTTCATCTTTTTTAAAACTTCTTCTGCTTTGGTGCCATACTGTCCTTGTTCAAAGGAACGTCTAGTAATTTTGACTTGACATGGTCTGGAAAGGTCTGCTACTAAAGCCAAGCATGACTTCTCGGTACAGAACCAGTGACTGCTGCCCTGCAAGATACTTCCTAGGCGTAAAAGCCACATTGCAAAATATGCTTGCTGACTTGGTTTGCAGAATGCATAAGCTCTTGTAATTCCTTATTTTCTACACAGTCTGAAAAGGTAGATAATTTTTGCTCAATAAGTTCCATAACAAGTTGCTGGCATTTCAGCATGTGAAACTGGCAATTCAATGCCCTAATGGCGACAGTGGCAGAGGTGTATACATTTTTACTCCATCTGTCTAAAGCTCGGGAATCCCTGTCCGAAGGGGTGGGATTCTTAGCTGTAGTTGCTTTTATGCCTTTAGGCCCCTGAGAAATGACCTCTGGGTCAGCAGTAGGATTTTTGAAAATAAATTTGAGAGAGTCAGGGACTCTGTAGTACCTGTCTGGTTTCCTTGGAGCAGGGGGTAAAGTATCAGGAATTCCATAAAGACATCATCCACAACATCCAGAACTGGGGGTATTGCTAAAGGTCTATGTTGTGGCAAATCTAAAAAGTCTCTTTTTGGACTGAAGACAGTCTTCACATTCTCAGTGGAAATGTTCTCGTAAAGTATGTAGGGATTCACCAAAAGAAAAATCTTCTGGAGTGGAAGCAGAGGGAATGGATTCCTCTGCATCTGAATCCTCATAAGCAGACAAAGGCATGTCTTCATATTCAGAAACCTCAAAGTCGTCTGACTCTTGGTCTGTTAGAGCTGCTGGGGACAGATCTCTTTCTCTTAGCAGGAGAAGGCTGGCTTCCCCTAATCAGGAGAAGGCTGGCTTCCCCTAATCAGCATAATCAGGTCTTCTGCCATTTTAAACATTTGATGTTGTGGCAAGGAAGCAGGTGCTTGAGATTGGGTCATCTGTTTTTTAAGGTGTAACTCATACTCTTTGCCTTAGAAACTCGGTAGTTTTAGACAGAACTGAAGACGCGAAAGTTGCTTTGTGTCGAATATCAGTAGTGCGAAGAACTTCCTCAGAAGCCGGTGCCTGCACAGTGGCTCCGGACCCATCCAAGGTAGAGACATCCGCAGGTTCCGTAGTCAAAGAACAGTCTCGTGGCATACAGGACTCCTAACGGGTCTTGGTAGTGGCCTGCAAATTCACTGAAGTAGGCATCAGGGGCTGCGAAAGTCACTCTGAGTACTGGAGAACTTGCGACTAGCTTAACAGAAGCGTCTTTGGCAGTTTTGGACCTGCGGTCTGTCCCTGTCTTTATCCTGATGCTTTCTCGGAAGATCGGTAGTCGGATGGTTTACCGAAGCCATTTCGGAATACGAAGATCAACAGCGAAAGTATTTAGCGTTAAGGGCTCGACGAATAGTGCGGGTGTTGACCAAAACACAAAACCAACAGCGAGGTACGTCGTGGTCTGGGCCTAAACAGGTGAAGCAGTAAGAATGGAAATCTCGGTGTGCTATTTGCTTTCCACAGGCGAGACAATTAACTTTTTCTGACATCGGTTAGAGCACAAAAAATGGATCCCCAACGAGGTATTTATCTTTAGAAGACTTCAGGCTGATTCAATTTGAAAATGAAAACTCAGGTAGCGGCCGACCGGCAGTCGTGCAAACTGCTTCTGCTTCGGGCTCCTCTGCAAGAAAGAGTGATGTAATGGCATCGGCTGCCTGTTTTTATACCCCTGATGACCTGCTGTCACTCCTGGAGCGACAGCAACCGATGCAGAAATACTAAGTCTATGGTATTCAGACCAACTGAGGGCTACCTGCAGGCAAATAACCCAAGTGTGATGACTGCAACAGTGAAACACGAAGAACATCTGTATATCCCAATACAGTCCAATAGTCTCTCCAGAAAAATGGATGGGGGATGGATGGGAGGGAAGTTGAGGAAGAATGAAAATGGACAACACAGATGCCTAGTTATGTTAAGTACATAACTTTTAAATTTGATTTTGTCCTTTTCATTCATCAACGTATGGGACAGAGTTCCCAGCTACATTGATCTTGAGGGGTTTTCACGGGATATTCTGGAGTACCACCGAACCAAAGGCAGCTCTGCTTCTAGAAATAATATCCACTTTTAATCAGTAACAAAGATATGAACACTGGACCATGTAAGCTGCAGTGCAAATATCATCAACAGATGTTCTTGACCAAAAGGCAAATGATGTAGCCATGTATCTGCTACAAATCCCCAGTCAACCCCCCCCCCCTCCACCCCAGACAAGATGATGTAGGCTGCTTATTCCCCCCCCAGTTTTCTAGCATTTGAGCCACCAATTGAAATTGGGTCATCTGGGTTGCTGTTAGGGATCCATTCCTCCATGCCTAGGTGACTGGGTCCCATCCACCTGTTCTGGTCTTAAACATGTTAAGTGTGGACAAGCCATCATTTAGAATGTCCATTTATTTGTATAAATGTGCATCCAAAATGATTTTGTTACTCTGGTGTGTTTTATAACTTTGAATTGTTTTAAGAATAAAAAAAAATGCTTCACACAGGACAACTCCATATTTCAAGTTAATAGTCCACTAAATAGTAATTGATTGTTTATATAGAACATTTTACTGCTAACGCTAGACTGATTTATAAAATATATGCAGTTTGCTTAACTGTACTGTCAAAAAATAAGCACCTTTTTAACTGATAATGTTATGCTTCTTGGTCACTAATTTAGATGGAGTTTTGCCTGTCACTGATTTGTGGTAGCAGTATTACTTCCACTTATTGGTGACTAGCATTTTTCAAAGTATGGTTACATTGCTGATTCCAAATAAGCCTTAGCAAGTTTTATTTACACGTTGTTCATAGGTTAATACTAGGCTATCTGCCCTAGGGCATTTATAAGCCTAGACAGAGTGTGTTTGGCTTTTGCCACCCTTTTAGATTAGTTGACTGTGCCTCTGTATAGTAGGTCACAGAAGATAGCCCTTTTAAGGTTAGTTTACTGTGCCTCTGTCTAGTAGGGCCACAGAAGAGATCCCAGGGGTAAACTTACGATCTCCCATCCACTCGTCAAGATTTTCTTGAAGAGGGTCATTGAGGGGCTCTGCCTAACATGGATTGGGATTTTG
Source organism: Protopterus annectens (assembly GCF_019279795.1). Classification (NCBI taxonomy): domain Eukaryota; kingdom Metazoa; phylum Chordata; order Ceratodontiformes; family Protopteridae; genus Protopterus; species Protopterus annectens. The sequence continues at coordinate 1,166,652,732 of NC_056733.1, read as the reverse complement.
TTCCAGAGTGAGGGGAGCCTCTGGGATATGAATTTGTCCCTCCAGCATGTCCTATTTATTTCTGTGCTGAGGTTTAAGTCCCTGGAGCATGTAGCTCTAAGGGATTTGGATTTCCTGAGGTGGAGCATGTCCATTAATTGTGGTTTGGACATGGCTTTATACGTCAGGCACAGATCGCCTCTGAGTAGGCGGTAAGCAACTGAGTAGAGCTGGAGTTTCTTTAGCCTAACTGCGTAGGGCATCTGTTTGAGTCCCTTGATCCTCTTGGTGAAGTACTTTTGGGGTCTTTCCAGTTGCTGCAGGTGTCGGGTAAGGTACATCCCAAATGGGGCACTGTATTCAATTATGGGCCTGATGAGTAGGGGGGCACAATGACCTCTCTTGATCTAGATGTGAACCCTTTCATGATAAGGTGGGCTATAAAGGTCTTTCTAACCACTTTGGCAACGTGATTGTCAAAGGAGAGAGTGCTATCTACTTGGGTCCCCAAATCCCTAATTACTTCTTCCGTACTTAATGGATTACCACCTATGTAGTAATTTGTGGGCACTTTGTTTTTCCCAAAGGGGATGACTATGCACTTTTTAGCATTTAGCTTTAGGCCGTGGCTCTGGCACCAGTTCTCCATCTCTGAGACCCTTTTGGAGGATGCTTGTGTCAGTCGGCGAGTCGACCAGTTTGCAGTCATCTGCGAACTTGGTCAGCCATAATCCTCCCGTGTTAACCTGTACCTCAGAGAAATATATACCGAACAAGAGAGGTCCCAGGACTGATCCTTGTGGGACGCCACTTGTAACTGGTTTAGAGTCCGACATGGCACCCGCAATTCTGACCATGTGGGTTCTATCCCCGAGTCAGTTTGCAACCCATCTTGTGACATAGGGGTTGATATTTAAGCTGGTGAGCTTATTTATGATGCCCGAGTGGGGTATTGTGTTGAAGGCTTTTGCCAGGTCCAGGTAGGCTGTGTGGACTATCTTCCCTTCATCTATGGCCTTGGTGACCGTTTCAAAGAAGTCGACCAGGTTCAAGAGGCAAGATCTGCCCTTAACAAAGCTGAATTGGGTAGGATCCAGTGTTTGGAGGTTCCCAATGTCTTTGTTTAGGAGTTCCATGATGATACGCCCCATAGCTTTGCAGACCAGGCTAGTCAGACTTATAGGGCGATAGTTTCCGGGGTCCGTTGTGGCACCACCTTTGTGGAGTGGGACCACTGTTGCTGTACGCCATTCCTTGGGTACATATCCTGTAGTAAGGCTGAGATTGAACAGTGAGTTTATGTGAGGGTTAAGTTCTTCTTGGAGCATGTGTAAGACGCAGCCCGGGACACCGTCCGGTCCCATTGATGCTGTGTTTTTTGCTTTGGAGAGGGCAGCTCTCACCTGTGCATCTGTGATGTCAGGGAGGCTACACTCTGTTGGGATGGACATTTGCTCTTTTGGGGGGGGGGGGGAGTTTGCACTGAACCTGTCTGCCAGGATGTTGGCAATGTCTGTGGGTTCAGTGTATTTTTTTTGTCATTTTGCACCAACTCACAGCATATCTGGGAGTTGCCACCCAGGTTCCTGACATAACTAAAGAAGGCCTTGTGATTATCTTTAGCGTCTTGTGCAATTTTTCTTTCGAAGCTGGCCTTAGATGATTTTATGAGGGATCGTAGTTTCTTGCTAGTACTCATCAGAGATGCCTTCCCTTTTTGGGATTTTGCTCTATCATGTAGTAGCTTCCTCCTTCTGTTGTATAGCTTATTTATGGCTGGGGTCCACCAGACAGGTCTCCTGCCTTTGTAGGAGTGAGTCTTGGTTTTATTTGGGATAGCACGATCCATGCATTCCTGTAGGTGTCCATAGAATGCGTTTGTAAAGGATTCTGCGGTTTGGGCCGTATTTTCCACTGGCCCGGGGGCTTTGAAGGATTCCACCTCGGTTTTGAGAAGTGTGAAGCTTGCTTTTCAGAAGTTCTTCACCATGGTTTCCTTGGCTGGGTGTGGGGACGGGATATGGATGTCCAGTGAGATTAATTTATGGTCAGATCTTACCAATGAGGGGTATAGCTCTGGTATAGAACATACAGTCCCCATGTTGGTGATGATCAGGTCCAATATGTTTACCCCTCTTGTGGGAGTGGTGACCAGTTGTTCCATTGCATTTGAGTTTATAAATTCTAGGAAACGTTGGGCGAGGGTGTTGGGGCTTGAGTAGTGCTCCCAGTCTATGTTTGGGTAGTTGAAGTCACTCAATATGATGGTGTTTGGAGAGACCTTCATATTCTCCAGTGTTCTCAGGAAAGCTGAGTGGGGTTCCTGAGTTTGGTAGGGTGGTCTGTAGCAGGCTACAAACTGAAAGGCAGTTTTGCCCACTGTTAGTTGCACATGCATGGTATCCGATGCTTCGTGCAGTGCCACTAACCTGGAGGTGTGGGTATATTTGATGAATATGGATACTCCCCATCCTTTTGTGGTTCAGTCCGAGTTTTGGGGGCCGAAAAGCATGGTATGAGGTATAACCTGGTAGTGCTGGGGTGCTCTCGGGAGCCTTGAACCAGGTTTCTGTTACTGCACTTATATCGATATTCTCCATACTGAGGAGAGCCTCGAGTGCGTGCATCTTGAGGTTTAGACTTCTGGCGTTGAGCAGCATTACCCTTAGTTTCTTTTTCCTTGTGTTGTCTATGGAGGTGGGTTTGTCTTTTGAGCCTTGCCTAAAAAAGGCAATATGGGGGTGGCAAGAGCCTTAGCCAATATTTGAAAGCCCAGGGGTGACAGGTGCAAGCCGTCCCTAGCGAAGCAACGTGGCTTGTCGAGCATGTCATCCCAGGCTGACAGACACTGGATCCCCTTTGAATGATACCAATACTTTAGCCAATTGTTAAAATTGATCATTTTGTCTTTATACTGTGGCATCTTTATTGGTGAGGGTAAGATGCTACTCAAGGTCAGGGTCATACCGGCCTGGGCTACATGATCAGAGAGCTCCTCTATGCCTCTTTTCATGTAGTCCAGGGAGGTACGTCTCAGGACATTCACACCAGCATGGACAATGACGGGAGTCATATTTGTACTTGCTTTGGAGTGACCTGAGTGCTTGTGTTATGTGGTGGATCCTGGCACCCGACAGGCAGCTTACAGTGACCTTCTCCTTGTTCAGCCTGGTGAGTGGGACGTCAGTGTGTCTGACAATAAGTCACCTATTACAAGTGTATTAGGTGTGTTTAGCCTTAAGGGCTGTGACTGTGTGGCACACTGACTATGTGAACTATGTGATACATGGGTATTGTTGTGGGGTAGCGGTTGCTTGGATGTCTGCATTGGAGGTCTCTGCTATGGGCAGATTTTTATTTAGAGTCTCCGAGTATGTTTTTGTGTGTTTATGTGTTTGGTTTGCTGTTGAGATAGGTCTATGTGAGACTGGATTTGTGGTGTGTGTGGTTACCTTCTCCTCCTGACTGACTGCGCCAGTACTGGGTTGGGAGAGCTCAGCCTCCAGTTTGGCTACATAGTTGCATCTCTCACATATATCTGAGCTTGTTGGGAGGAGGAGAGGGTGGTCTGTGTTCATAAGGCAGTTGTAACACTGCCTCAAGATTCCCAGATTCACCAGCTGGACTGGAGAGTAAACCCGAAACTGACTTTTGGACATGCCAGAATAGTACAAGGAACTACTTTTTGACTGATCAAAAAGGACCAATAGGGAGCCAAGTACTTAAAGGGAGTATAAGAGGGTGTAGTGCTTTAGTTTATTAGTGCTTACTTATAAGATTACTTATACGAGCAACTGCAGGGCTTTAGAATGAAAATAGAGTGCTTACTTTGAGATTTAGAACTGTTCTAAGGGAAAAAGTGAAGAGCAGACTTTGTGGAGCTGGGAATAGTTTAAACCCGTTTAAGCGGCGCTGCCAGATGCTGCGGTATGCGCAAAATCATGCAAAACCACGCAAATGTGGGTTTTAAAGCAGGGAAACTGAAAGAGATAGGAATTGACCCAAAAGGGCCAATAAGCTACTAGTTTCAGGGCTGAGACCACTCCTCCAGGGACAGATAGGCTGCTCAAAGCTCCCCACTCTCACTGGTGAACAGGGAAGCTTCCCCCTATCCAAGTAAGGATATGGGCAACACAGGAAACTATACCACAGTCCGGAAATCGGCAAAACCTGAAATCTGGACTAATCTAGTTCAGCAAAGGCGGGAAAAGAGAATATTTTTTTTTTGTTTGTTTTTTTCAGGAAACAGCAGAAAAATACACAGAAAACACTGTAAATGCTATAAACAGGCTAGCGCACTTTAGTGTGTAGCCTACAACAGTTATACAATACAAAAACGACTTAAATTGATATAAAACAAATGCAAAAAATGCAAAAACTGTAAAAAGCAGAAGGCAAATGCAATTTAAACTTTTTAAAGTACAGATCAGTTAGAAATTTGCTTTTTAGGCGGGAAAAGGCAGTCAGAGCAAACAAAACAGAGGAAAAAATACTTAAATCTGGAAAAGTCTCTCTTGGGTCTCTCTGTTGCCTGTATCACTCTACAGGATAATCCCACTGGACTAGTAAGCTTATTTTCAGATGAGACCAGAGGTGATTTATAGTAGTAAGGGAATTTTGACAAGGGCGAATCGGGGATATCGGGGAATGTACACTATTCTTCTCTTTTCAATAGATGCTGTGGGATCTATTACATCCACCTGAGCTACCACCAACTTGGGTAGATGGGGCCTCGTACTGACATCTCATCCAAAAGATGACACACTCAGAAGAGCTCCACCATCCTCATAATACACTGCAGTGGCAGCAGTCAGTCTTCCCAATGTGGGAATAGATCGCCTAGCTTTCTGCAGCAGAAGTGAGTATGCTACCCATTGCAGTGTTTTGCAAGTTAAGAGCTTTTTAAATTTTCAGTATTGCGCTCTTAGTCTTTCCAAAACAAAATACTATGATGCTGCAAATTCAGGCCAGTCACTGACTTGTCAGATGTACTAAGCTTTACAGCTCACTGTACTGCACTCAAAGAACACTTGGTGGTCACACAGCTAGTGCTAGCATATACAACACTACAACCTTTCTTCCTGCGCAGTTATCAACAAGATCCTCAACCACTGTCTTCAAAAATTGACTCCTTTACTCAACGAACAAACAGCTATTTGAAATTTGTATAGGGCACTTCAGTTATTCAAAATGTGTGGACAAATTTTGGAACTTCATCCAGATTGTTGGGTCATTATTTAACAGTCATTCATTTAAACCTTTACTAAAATGATTCCTTTCCAACTCTTTACTGTGCTCCTGAACAACACCAGGCTAATACCAGTGTTTCTCTCTCTATTTTTTTCCCCCACGTCCTCATGTTTTTTTTCTAACTCCCTTATTTAATCTGTCTCAAAGCAAAAAATCTGATTCCACTACTGGCTAGTATTGGCTTATTAACTCTCTACTTCTACACTGCACTGCTGTTTAACATGGTCAACTCAATATTTTCTGTCTTGAGTGACTCTGCAGAGAGAAACCTTTACCTTCAGCCACCAATACTACCATTTTTCTATTCTTTTCATACTCATTTTGTATTTATCTTGCATATTTTTGTATTTTATACTTATCTCAAATGTATTTGTCTTGTATATTTTTCGATACATCTGTTTGACATTTATGTTCTTCTCTTACGGTGGCATATCTTTTACTGACAGATACTGAATCTACTTTTATAGTTTGTATTCTGTTGAGCTTTTCTTCTCAGGCCCCCACTGAAAATGGGTACTTAACAAGTCAGTCATTTGTGGTAAACAAATACCAATAAGTAAATGTTATCTTTCCATGACTATTCATTACGCATCTCTCTCTCATTTGGTTTCATTTCTGTCTCCCAGGTGCTTAGTCAACCCAGTGACTTACTATGAAAACATGTACAGTTATGTTTTGTATGACTGTATAATTTATAAGGACAGGAATAAGACAAAAGTGCAGAGTCTGGAAATATGGTCTTCAGAAGATTAGCATAGGAAGTTCAGCTCTTCTATATACTAGCTTTAAAACTGTGGTATGTTATTGCATTCCCCTTACCTTTAGGTACATCAGTTTCGGATAAGAGACTCCTCCACACCCCAGAGAGTTGCAGCGTATTTCAATATTCATTGTTTAAAGTGTGCAGCCTATAAGGATGTGATGCTCACACTTAAAGCCACAATGATAAACCATCTCAGTTTATTTTTGTTAGTGCTTTTTCCAAAGCACTTTATAGTGCAAGAGGAACACAGACAGTACAGTTGTGTACACTTACCATAAATGTAGATGTTCGAGTGTATTCACTGTTGCAGTCATTACATTTGGGTTATCTGCTTGCAGGTAGCCCTCAGCCAGCCTGATTATCAAAGTCTTGGGTCCTGCGTCGGTTGCGGTCTCTTCTTCCATGACGTCAGGTAGTCAGGGGTATAAAACATGCAGCCAATGCCATTACATCAGTTTTTCTTGCCCCAGATGTCAGGTGCCTCCATAATGGGAAGCAATTATATATATATAAGGTTACACCTCCAACAAAAAGTAAATACACCAGAAAGCTTAAATACAGTAAACAAGAAGAGAGGTATAGTCAAGAGAAGTGAGGGGGGCTGGAGGGAGGGTAACCAGGACTGCAACAGTGAATACACTAACATCTACATTTATGGTAAGTGTACACAACTGTACTATGTTCTTCGTGTTTCACTGTTGCAGTCATTACATTTGGGTAGATTCCCAAAGCTAAGAAAGGGAGGAGGAAACTAGAGAGCATTAGGCCCAGCTATTAGGCCCTGCAAGATTGCAGTGGCAAAACCAGCTCTGGATTTAGAAAAAATAGGCAAGTGGTAATGCTTGCTGAAGGTATGAACAAAACTCCAGGTAGCAGCTTCTAAGATGTCCCTGGTAGGAACACCTCTGAGAAAGGCTGAATAAGTAGATGCAGCCCTGGTGGAATGGGATCTTATCTCCCCTGTGGGGTAGGTTTTCCATGGTGCTTATAGCAGAAATTAATGCAATGGCATATCCACTTAGAAATGGCTTGGTTTGAAATGGCCTTCCCCTCTGCCCCTGCAGCAAAGGCAACTAGCAGCTGTTCAGTTTTCCTGAGAGGCTTAGTCCTGTCCAAATAAAATCTAAGTTGTCTGCGCACATCCAAAGAGTGCAGTAGTCATTCTCCTTTGTTCTGTGGATTTGAAAAGAAGGTTGGCAAATGAATGGACTGATTAAGGCTACACTGGATACCACCTTGGCCATAAAGGAAAGACTGGTCCTGAGGGACACCCTGTCTACATGGAAGATGATGAAGGGCTCCACTGCCATGACGGCCTGTAATTCAGACACTCTTCTTGCTGAAGTGATGCCTAGAAGGAAGGCTGTTTTCCAAGAAAGGAATTTCAGCTCTGCAATTGCAGCTGGCTCAAAAGGAGGTAGAATGAACTTTTCCAATACAAAGTTAAGGTCCCAGGCTGGAGTAGGGGCTCGCCTGGGTGGTCTTAAAATTTTGGCCCCACTGAGGAACTGTTTCAGCAGGGGGTGAGAGAAGAGGGGAGGTTCAGTATTATAATGTGCTGAAATGGCTGAGGCATGAATTTTAACAGAAGAGAAGGAAAGGCCCTTGTGAAGCATCTCTGTTAAGTATTGAAAAATATGTGTTAAGCTGGGCACAGATGTGCCCATCCCCTGAGTTTGGCTCCAGGAACAGAATCTTTTCCACTTTTCAGCATAGAATTTTCTAGTACTAGGCCTCCTTGCCTCCAGAATGACATCCAGCACTTGCTTACTGAGAGATGGTATTGGACAGCTCAGGTAATTAGCCAGGCTGCAAGGTTCAGGGTTTGAACCTGGGGGTGCAGAATCTGGCCCTCCAGCTGGGACAGTAGGGAAGGGGTCTGAGGCAGGTGCCATGGTTCTAGCAGTGACATACTGTGCAGGAGGGTGTACCAGTGTTGGCGTGGCCAATCTGGTGCAATGAGTATTATCCTTGGTTTGTCCTGTTTGATCTTTAGTAGAACTTTCGAGAGGAGAGGCAGAGGGGGAAAGTCATAGACAGAGGCGTTCCCAAGTGAAGGACAGGGCATCTACTTTCCAAGCTTGTCTGTGGGGAGTCCTTGTGCAGAATTTGTCCAATTGGTAGTTCTGAGGGGAGGCAAACAGGTCTATTTCTGGGCTCCCCCATTTGTTTCTCAACATGATGAATATCTTTGGTTCCAGTTTCCACTCGTGTGGGTCCATGAGATCATCGTCAGCAGTTTTGGACCTATGCGGTCTGTCTCTGTCTTTATCTTTTAAGTTTTTTTGGAATGTCGGTTGTCTGATGGCTTACCGAAGCCATTTCTGGATAATTAAACAGAGTACCAAAATAGTTTGATGTGAAAATTAACAGACGCCGAATAGTACGAGGATTGAATAAGGCACAAAACCCACAGCAAGGGACGTCGTGGTCTGGGTCTAAGCAAGAAATGCAGTACGAATAAAAATCTTTAGGAGGTATTTGCTTTCCACAAGTAATACAATTGTTAACTTTTACTGACATCAGTTTAGAGCAAGAAAAAGGCTCCCCAATGGGGTACTTAGCTTTTTTGAAAACTTCGGTTCTGAAACTCGAAAATGAAAATTTCAGGAGTCGGCCGACTGGCACTTGCGAACTGCTTCTGCTTCGGGCACCGCACGGCAAGAAAGACTGATGTAATGGCGTCGGCTGCATACTTTATACCCCTGACTACCTGACGTCATGGAAAAAGAGACAGCAACCGACGCAGGACCCAAGACTTTGATAATCAGGCCGGCTGAGGGCTACCTGCAAGCAGATAACTCAAATGCAACGACTGCAACAGTGAAACACGAAGAACATCAACTAGTTATGTGTGGTTATTTTGCTGTCTGATAATTTGTACACCACAACTGGATACATGCTTGGTACTCCACACTGCCAGACTTATGTGCCATTTTGATCCTTTTTGCATTTTGCCAAGGAATAACTATAGCTATCTGTGAACCAAAGTTCAGGGAGGGAGAACTCAGTTTGTCAACCCATCATTATCGGATGATGTATTTTGTGATGAAAAGCAACGGTGCCAGAATTACAGTATTATTATTTTGTTTTTTTGAAGGCTGAGGTGCCAGAGATTTTTTTGCCGAATATTTAGCATCACAATTGTTTTTCCTTGTGTCACCATCATCAGTCTCTTTCCAATACTTTTACATAGAATCAGCGTGTCACACTCCCAAGGTTTACTATCAAATTGATGTGGGAAGTTTCGGCGACCACGGGCTGTTGAATGGGGTTCACTTCAAAATATTGAAAGCTCAAAATCCTGCATCTCAAAATCCTGAACTCAAATTCTCGAAAGCTCATAATACTGAAAACTCATAATACTGAAAACTCATAATACTGAAAAACATACAGGACACCAACACTGACTATATTGCAGCAGAAATACATACAGAAACAAAGAAACGACAAACCGTATCAGTCTAAACCAACTATAAGGAGGGGGGCAAGCCCCACCTGCACCCCCACTAGTTAAATACATAAACTCCGAGATTGCACTCCAATACACAAAGATGAGTTATGTTGTAGTATAGTACATTCAAAGGGAACATGACTAAGGTTACAACAGGCAGTCATGAAGCATGTAATGGTATGTTTGCCAGTTTCTTCTGTGAAGTGCGATCTCAGTTGATATATTTAAGTAGGAGGGGGTGTGGTAGGCACAGCCCCCCACATAGGATGTGCCGGGGGTTTGCCCCCCCTGCTTATAATTGTAGACGAGTAATATGTTTCTGTATGTATTTCTGCTGCAATATAGTCAGTGTTGGTGTCCTGTATGTTTTTCAGTATTAGGAGTTTTCAGTATTTTGAGCTTTCGAGATTTTGAGATTCTGGATTTTGAACTTTCAGGATTTTGAATTGAACCCGTTGAATGACATTTGTCCGACCCGTGTTGCTGATCCTTCCCTTGTGCGAGTTCTGTTTAAGTGAATGCTCAGTACATTCGGAAAGATGAGGTCAGTCATTGACCTAGAGATCGCAGTACAGTGGGGATCAGGAATGTACCGTTTTCCCACTGTAGTGCAATCTTGGAGTTGGAATATATATTTTGCAGGGTGTATGGGGGGTGCAAGGGGGACTTTCCCCCTTGTAAAATCCTCAAGTTACATATGGTGCAGTGCAGGACTGTATGTTAGTCATGTCAAATGAAATGAAATTTGTATATTGATATGCGGATTCGACATTTCGGACATCAGTGTACTCTGTTTTCGAATTTACAAGTCGGTATTAGCGCATTTCAGCCAAATGAGTTTCATACTTATGATAGTAAACCAACTCCCACATGATGTTAACATACTGTAAGAGGGTCTCACAGCAACAAATGACTGGTGCCAAAGTCATGGCCTTATGTTAAACAAAAAATTATCATCTTACCATTCGGTGAAAAAACGGCCCCTACTGATTACCACATCAGCAGCAACCCCCTAAGCAAACAACCTGTGGTGAGAGACCTGGGTACTCAGGTTGACAACAATCTCACATTCGACCACCATGTAGTGTCAGTGGTCAGAAAAGCATTTTACTTGGCTCAAGAAAAGTAAAAGGATTGCATCCAGGAAAAAAGAAGGTTATCTCTCTGTACTCCTCCCTCATTAGGCCAATATATAATGCCCCTTTTGCTTTGTACCTCTCCAAACACCTGCATCAACTGGAAAAGTCACAGAAATACTTCACAAAGAGAATCCATGGCCTCCAACACCTGTCCTATGCAGGGAGCCTCAAATCACTATCACTCTACTCGGTATCATACAGATTGCTCAGAGGTGATCTGTGACTTGCCTACAACGCCATCTCAGAACATGCTCTACTAGAGATGCTCCACATCCGTAAGTCTAACTCCTCGCACATTACCTGCTCAAAAGGCCTAAATCTAATATGTGACCAACAAAATCTGCTGGAGAGACTGGTTCGTCTCTCAGAGGGTGCCCCATCTCCGGAATAGACTTCCAATACACATCAAAAAGAATACCTCGCTGACCCTCTTCAACCTTGAGGAGTAGATGGGAAACCACAAATTTGTACCAGGGGTTCCACCTGTGTCCCTCACTGACAGGGGTGACAGGTGCTGACTAAGGTTATTTTGGGGAATAACTCTTGGTTAGACTTGTAAGGGCCCCAGGGCCATTAGCCTAGTAACCTATGATCCTATGATTGAATGAGCCTTTAGACATTTAGATGATGTCATGCCTGAGAATAAATGCAAGAAATACAGTATGTTATCCATTTGGCTAAAGAACTTCAGAGACTGAACAACCAAGCCTTTTAAGTGAAAAAAAATGATCTGACTTTCTAATTTGTTTTGTCCTGTGAAGATAAAAACAGTAGTTGTCTGTGCACATTAAGGAGATGCAGCATGTACTTTCCTTTACTTGAAAAATTTGAAAAGAAAACTGGCAAGCGGATGGATTGGTTAATGTTATTTTCAGAAGCCACTTTAGGTAAAAAGGAATGACTGGTCTGTAAGGAAACCCTATCCTTATGAAAAATGATACATGGAGCTTTTGAAGAGACGACCTAGAGTTCAGATATTCTCTTTGAAGAAGTAATGGCTATTAAGAAAACTGTCTTCCATGACAGGAATTTCAAATCAGATTTAGCTGAAGGTTCTTGCGTTAGACCTTGAAGCATAACTGTCAGATCCTAAAGTGGTGAGGGATCCTTTATCGGAAGCCTTAACAGAAAAATACCTTTCAGGAAAGCTTTATATAATTTATAAGAAGCCAGGGAAAAGGTCTATTCCCCATATAAAAATTGGGGATTGTTGTAGAGAAACTAGCTCCTTCTTCAAAAAGAGTGGTCAAAAACTGGAGAATCAAAGAGATTGTGGTAGAGAAGGGGCAATTTCCTTATTTAAAGCCCAAAGGGAGAATATTTTCCATTTGCTTTTTTATACTTTCGGTAAATTTTTTTTGAAAAGCCAAAATAATATCATGTACAGGGGAAGAATGTCTGGAGTGTCTACTATTGGATGTGAAGCAACCAAGCAGTTAGTTTGAGGGTCCAAATAGTGGGATGTTGGATCCATGATGGGTGAGAAGAGAGATCCAGAGTTGCCGCCAGTATTCATGAAGGATACCAAAGGTGGAACCGCAGGAAGGGGAACCATACTTGCAAAGGCCAGAAAGAGGCAATCATTACTGAGCTCTTCAGTCGATTTGTTTTCAGTAAAAATTTTTTGATCAAAGGAGAACGAGGATAAGCATAAATGAGACACAAAGGCCAAGCATGTAATACAGCGTCTCTCGGTGACTCCCCAGAGGGGCATAAGAGCGTAGAAAGTACAGTTTTGTACCTACCATAAATGTAGATGTTAGAGTGTTCACCCTGCTGCAGTCATCACACTTGGGTTATCCTGCCGTCAGGCGGTCCCGCAGTCGGCCCGAATTCCAAAGTCTTGGTCCGGCGTCGGTTGCTGTCGCTTCTTCCCTGACGTCAGTGCGTCAGGGGTATACAAGAGGCATCTGACGCCATTTTCTTCAGTTTTTCTTGCCCCAGATGTCAGGTGCCCCCAAAAGGTAGGCAAAAAAATATATATATATATATATATATATATATATATATATATATATATATATGTATATGTATATATATATATATATATATATATATATATATATATATATATATATATAAATACATATGACTATATAAAAATAAAACAAAACCCTTAGGTACAAGCAAATACACCACAGAAGTAGTATAGGATAAAATGGCAGAGATAAGTTCAGCTAGTTCAGAGGGGATGGAGGGAGGGTAACCTGGACTGCAGCAGGGTGAACACTCTAACATCTACATTTATGGTAGGTACAAAACTGTACTATGTTCATCGTGTTACCCTGCTGCAGTCATCACACTTGGGTTGAATCCCAAAGCTAAGGAGGGGAGGTGGAATCAAACAGGGTTAGAAGAGGCTAGTAGGCCCTGCAAAACTGCAGTGGCAAAACCAGCTCTAGTCTTGGAGTAAAGAGGTAAGTGATGGTGTTTGGTGAAGGTGTGCACTGAACTCCAAGTAGCAGCTTCCAGAATATCCTTGGTTGGCACTCCCCTGAGAAAGGCTGCTGATGTAGCTGTAGCCCTGGTGGAGTGGGACCTAATGTTAGCAGGTACTGGTTTCCCATGATGTGTGTAACAGAAACGTATGCAATGTCCTATCCATTTAGAAATGGTCTGTTTTGAGATAGCTTTTCCTTGTGATCCTGTAGCACAGGCTACAAAGAGCAGGTCAGTTTTTCTGAAAGCCTTAGTTTTATCCAAGTAGTAACGTAATTGCCTGTGAATGTCCAAAGAGTGCAGGAGTCTTTCTCCTTTGTTCTGGGGATTTGGGAAGAAGCTGGGCAAGTGAATGGTTTGGTTTAGGGCCACACTGGATACCACCTTTGGCATAAAGGAAGGATTAGTTTGTAGAGAAACTCTGTCTTGATGAAAAATGAGGAAAGGTTCCACTGCCATTAGTGCCTGTAGCTCTGAGACTCTTCTAGCTGAGGTTATTGCTAGTAGTAGGGCAGTTTTCCATGAAAGAAATTTTAGATCAGTTGAAAAAGCTGGTTCAAAGGGCGGCAGTGTAAGCTTCTCCAGGACAAAGTTGAGATCCCGAGTAGGTGTTGGAGCTCTCCTTGGCGGTCTTAAATTCTTAGCCCCTCTGAGGTACTGTCTTAGGAGTGGATGTGAAAATAAAGGAGGATCCGTGCTGTAATGAGCTGAAATTGCTGAGGCGTGGATCTTAATAGATGAAAAGGAAAGTCCTTTGTGTAACATCTCAGTTAAATATTGTAGAATCTGAGGAATGTTCGGCTCCAGGGGATTTAGGCCTTTAGCCTGGTTCCAGGAGCAAAATCTTTTCCATTTGTCTGAATAGGTTTTCCTGGTGTTGGGCCTCCTGGCCTCCAGAATGACATCCATTACAGCTTTGGATAAAGGCGTTGGCTGGTTGTTTAGGTAATTTGCCATGCAGCCAGGTTTAAAGTCTTGAGCTGGCTGTGTAGAATCAGATTGTCTTGCTGGGTGAGCAGGTGAGGAATTTGTGGCAAAATCCATGGTGGGCCCTGGTCCTTAAAATTGGATACCAATGTTGGCGTGGCCAATCTGGTGCAACAAGAATCATTTGTGGCCTCTCTAATCTGACTTTCAGCAGTACCTTTGCTAGAAGAGGCAGTGGAGGGAAGGCATACACTGTTAATGTTTTCCAACTGAATGAGAGAGCGTCCACTTTCCAAGCTAGTGGATGGAAGGTTCTAGTGCAAAATTTTTGAAGTTGGTGGTTGTGGGGGCTTGCAAACAGATGTATGTCTGGGCGTCCCCATTTTTGAGCTATCATTGCAAATACTTGTGGATCTAGTTTCCATTCGTGTGGATCCATGATGTTTCTGCTTAGGTCATCTGCCAATGTGTTTTTCTTTCCTGGCAGGAATTGTGCTTGTAATTGTACCTGGTAAGACAGTGCAGTGTTCCACAAGGTCCTTGCTTGCCTGCATAGAGGGTAGGAATGTGTGCCCCATTGCTTGTTTATGTACCACATAACTGTGGTTTTGTCTGCCCTTATTAGTAGTTGTCCTGGGTGTAGAAGGTCCTTGAAAGCTGTTAGGGCATTCTGCACTGCTAGCATTTCTTTTTGATTGATATGCAGGTGTCTGTGATCTGTAGTCCATTTGCCCTGAATGCACTGTCCTGCCATGTGTGCTCCCCAGACATAGTCCGATGCATCTGTTGTCATAGTTTGCCTGGCTGTGGGTAAGGTGAAAGGCTGACCCTTGTTGAGGTGACATGCCTGTGCCCACCATAGAAACTCCTGTTGAAGGCAAGGAATGAGTGGAATCATTGTTTCCAAGCTGTGGCTGTGCTGAGTCCACACACTTTTCAGGTACCATTGTAATTTCCTCATATGCAGTTTTGCAAATGGTATTAGTAGAATGCAAGATGCCATGAATCCCAAGGCCTGCAGAATTTTTCTTGCAGGGAGTTGGGTTTTTGTTGCCATTATTCTGAAATATTGAAACAGTTGTCGTTGTTTGTCTGGCGCGAGATAAGCCATCTGGGCCGTTGTATTCAAGCTGGCACCCAGGAATGTTATGCTTTGTGAGGGCACTAGTTTTGATTTCTTTTTGTTTACTGTGTACCCTAGGCAACTTAGAAGGTGTTTGACAAATGCCAGATGCTGTAAAAGAATGTCCTTGCTTTCTGCTTGAATAAGATAGTCGTCCAGGTATGGGTATATTTGAATTCCTCTTTGTTTGCAGTATGCAATTACTGGTGCCAGGCATTTTGTGAAGACCCTGGGCCCAGTAGATAAGCCAGAATGGGTCTCCATGCTTTGTCCTTTCTTGGAACTAGGAAGAGTCTTGAGTAAAATCCTTGTCCCTGCTCCTGTGGTTGAATGGCTCTCATGTTCATGAGAGCTGAAAATTTGTTTTTGTGCCTCTGCCCATTGATTTGGTGGCAGGTTTGACATTCCTTTGATCCTTGGTAAGGTATGAAAGTGGAATCTGTATCCTTGAGAGACAATGTTTAGAACCCATTTGTCTTTTGTGATGATGTGCCAGTTGTCTGCAAAAAATGCTAGTTTTCCTCCCAAGGGTGTTGCCAGGAGAGATTTGCTTGGTAGTTTGAGGATAGAATCATTGTGTTTGTCTTCTGCTAGCTTGGGGCCTTGTCTTCTCCTCCTTTCTGGGTAGCAGAACCCCATTGGAGAGGTTAGTAAGGGCCCTGTGACTGACCTCTGCCCCTTGGGCATCTGTATTTGCCCCTCTGTGATCTGTCTGAAGCTGGAAAGGACCAATTTTTTGTTGGCCAATTTCTGCTGAAGCAAGGGGGTTGTACCTGCAAGAAATCCTAGACAGTTTGTATAGATTTAGCCTTATCCTCCATTTTCTTTAAAACCTCTTCTGCTTTGACACCAAATAATACATCCTGTTGTAAAGGTGCATCTAATAATTTTGCTTTAACATGGTCAGGGAGGGTTTGCTCTTTTAACCAAGCATGTCTACGAATGACTGAGCCAGTAACAGCTGCTCTACAGGAAGCTTCCAGTGAATCAAATCCGCATTGTAAAGTATGCTTGCCCACCTGTTCAGCTGCATGCAACAGATCCTGCATTTCCTTGAACTCAGGCTGTTCTGAGTGTGTGCTCATTTTTTGTTTTAACTGAGACATCAGGAATTGTTGATATTTCAACATGTGAAACTGGCAATTTAATGCTCTCATAGCCAGAGTTGCAGAGGTGTATATTTTCTTGCCCCATCTATCTAGGGCTATGGGATCTCTTTCAGAGGGCACAGGATTTTTAGCCATAGAAGCCTTTGCTCCCTTAGGACCCTGGAATATGGTTTCTGGGTCAGCTACAGGCTTTTATAAAGGAATTTGAGAGAGTCAGGTACTCTGTAGTATCTGTCTGGTTTGGCTGGAGCAGGAGGTAGAGAGTCTGGATTTAAACTAGACTCCAAGTAGACATCATCCACAATATCTAAAACAAGAGGAATAGCAAGAGGTCTGTGCTGGGGCAATAGAAGGAACTCTCGGAGCCTTTTCTTAGAATCCGAGTAATCCTGGCCTTCCCAGTGGAAATGTTCCCTTATGGTATGTAAAGTTTCCCCAAAGGAGTAGTCTTCAGGGGGAGATGCTGAGGGAATAGTCTTCAGCATCAGAATCCTCATAAGGTGGAAAGGTTTAATCCTGGTCCTCAGAAGAATCTGAGGAGAGAGAAACCTGGTCAGAGAGGATGCATAATCCTCCTTTTGTCTTGGTCTTTTATCAGGAGGGGGATGGGGACCCCTGATAAGGGTAATTAAATCTTCAGCCATCTTAAGCATCTGTTTCTTAGGCATGGGGCCTTGACCTGTAGACTGAACAGTTTTCTTAGGTTTTAAAGGAGTTTTAAGTTTAGCATAAGATTTAAAGGTGAGTGTAGTCAGTCTGAAGACACCTTCTGCAACCGAAGGTGTTTCCTCTGTACCGGTGTCTAAATCTGCTCCGGTGTCGGTAGATGGCTGCGTGGGCCTAGTAGACTCCGCGTGGGAGTCGGCAGCTGTCTGGGGTTCCAGCTCTACGGTCATCAGGGGCTGCGTAGGCACCTCACTGAAAACCGGAGAACCGGCGACAGGCCCAGCTGAGGCCTCGGGGTCTGGTTTATTCCTAGGCTGCCTGTCCTTATCCTTGCATTTTTTATGAATTGCGGTCGTCGGTTGCTCCGACGGCATGATATAATTGAATTTCCTACCAAAGTAATGCCGTGCGAAGTCAAAAAGGCGTTTGATAGTGCGTTTATTAAACCTAGTGCAAAACCGACAACCTGTGACGTCGTGATCTGGGCCTAGGCAAGAAATACAATAGGAATGGAAGTCCTTATGAGGTATTTGCTTCCCACAAGAAATGCAACTGTTAACTTTTTCTGACATAGGACTGAGGCAAGAAAATGTTCTCCAACGGGGTACTTGGCTTTAGTGAAGACTTCGGACTGAAATTCAAATCGAAAATCTCAGGTGTCGGCCGACCGGCACTTGCCAACTGCTTCTGCTTTGGGCACCGCGCGGCAAGAAAGACTGAAGAAAATGGCGTCGGATGCCTCATATACCCCCTGATGCACTGACGTCAGGGAAGAAGCGAAAGCAACTGACGCCAGACCAAGACTTTGGAATTCGGGCCGACTGCAGGACCGCCTGACGGCAGGATAACCCAAGTATAATGACTGCAGCAGGGTAACACGATGATCATCAAGAATTCCTGCACTTGTTGCCGAGATGAGTGGCGAATAAGATCGCAGCAAGGATGGCCCCAACGCTGGAAGATCATCTACACTATAGACTGATCGAGAGACTACTTGTGAGGAATCAGTAAAGATCTGCTTAGCTTGTCTGCGAGCACACTGGTTTTCCCTGGAATGGGAGTCGCAATTAGAAAGTGGTTTGATGAGATTGCTCACTCCCATACTCTCATGGTCTCTATGCAAAGGGGGTAAAGATCAGAGTTACTCATGGTTTTTGATGCACCAGACTAAAGATGTGATGTCAGCTTGAACTGCAATAATCCCCACGGGAAGAGCATCTTGAAATGTCTGCAATGCTAATAGGACTGCTCTCAATTTTAGGACACTGATACACAGCTAGGCCTCTTGCAAGGACCGTTCTTTCCCAAGAAATGCCCCCCACCCCAGCTGAGAAGTGTCCCTGGTCAATGTGGCCGTTGGGTTTGGTAGAACAAATGGTCTGCCTACATGAAAATCATCCACCAGTGGGTGTGTTTGCAAACTGGGGTGAGCTAGACTAGAAAAGATAGAGGTTGATACAGAATGGATCACTGTATACCTAGAGTCCATCTGAAAACCCCATAAAGAAACGTGCCAAACAAAGTAGCAATATGGCTGCTGCCATGTAACGTAGTGCTTGAAGTACTCATCTTACTAGAGGAGATGGACAGGCAAGAAGCATCTGAACCTGGGTTCTGATAGTTAAAATAAAATGAGGGGCTACAGATGCTACTTATGTTCTCGTATCTAGACCTGAACTGATTAACTCCAGGCTCTGGAATGGTGTTAGGTTTAATTTGGCATGATTTATTGTTCTACCCAATGATTTGCAAATCTGGAGCAAACCGTTTCTGGCCTGCAGAAGTAGATGCTTGGAGGAGGCAGTGAGGAGCCAGTCATCCAGATATGGAAACGCCTAGAATCCTTTCAGTCTCAAATGAGCTGCCACTAATGCCATGCAATTGGTAAACACCTTGGGGGCTGTGGAGAGTCCAGAGAGCAGGGCTCTGAATTAGTAATGACAGACTCCCAGCCGAAACTGAAAATGTCTTCTGGACCGCCTATCTATTTTGGTATGATAGTATGCATTCTGAAGATCTATATAGCACATCCAATCTTCCTTGTGAAGAAAGGGTAGGATGGCCTGAAATGTGACAATTCGAATATTGCTTTCTTTACATACTAATTCAAACTGCTTAAAACCAAAATGGGTCTGATGACCCCTGGTTTCTTTGGCACTAAAAAGAAGTGTGAATAAGTTCCAAATTCTATTTGGTCTGCCGAACATTTTGGATGACTCTTATCTAGCAGCTTTAGCATTTCTTGTACTGCTGCCTTCCTTTGACTGGGTGGAACATCAGGAAGTTTCTTCCTTTTGTGAGACGGACGAAGGAAAAATGGTACGAAATAACCCCTGGATATTATTCTTAGCACCCATGTGTCTTGCGTTATACTTGCCCAGATGTCTGGATAAAAAAAACAACACACTCCCAAACTGCCTCCAGAACTGGGCAGTTGAGCAGCACTTCAGGAGCACTGAAAGGGCTTGTCTGAAAAGGAAGCTCTGAAGCCCTGGCTTTGTGGACCACCTCTGCCTCTAGGGTGATATCTACCTTTAAATTCCCTCCTCTGGAGGAACTATCCCCACATGAATCTTGGAAAGGTTCCTGAGATTTTCACAACCACATCTTCTCACAGCCTTCTTTGATTCCTAGAAAAAGTTTGTGGAGGCACAGAAAACTGGATTCCCACAGCAGACAGTTTTTCCATCTTGTTCACTGTTGGTATCTTTTTACTGATGGCCCAAACAAGTGCCATTAAATGGGGCGTTAATAAAAGGAGGTCTTAAAAAGCTCCACAAAATCACATAGCTGCATCCAAGCACGTCTCTTTATGGCAATGCCTGAACTGTCTGCTCATGAGGTGCCTCCAGCTGTGCGAGAGCAACTTTACTGAAGCACTTGGTATGGATAACAGAGTGCCAGTTGCAAGGATGTTCTTTTGAAGTCCTCAGCAGACATGGACTCGTATTTAAAGTTCTTTGACCAAATCTCTCTGAAGCCTAGTAAAGTGTACCAGGTAGTTTAGTGACCTCAGGGAAAGGTTGTCAAGGCAAAGATTTACCTTCCAAATCTGTACAACCCTCTAGACTCCTTGTCTGGTGAATGGACAGAGTAGCTCTGTTCTTCTAGCTCTTTCTTGGTGGCTGGCACCACCATCATAGCAACAACTGGGAATCCTTTGCTCTAGTGGGGTCTGTCTGCTGGTGGGGCTAAAAATATGTCAGGGTCTTTTGGGAACGGGGTCAACTGTATCCAGTTCCTTCCAAGCTGGGGGGGGGGTAAACTAAAGACGTAGATGACCAGAACCAAAAGCCTCCAAAAATACAAATTCTTCTGGTGAGGAGTTTTGGGAAGACCAGCCACCTTTCTGTTTTAGGAACTCGAACATCTGCAAAGCAGATGTCATACAGTGGTTACCTGGGGGACCTCTCTCCATCAAAATCGATAACCTTGGTGAGAGACTCCAACGGGGAGTCAATGTGTCTCCTTTTGCATGTCCTCTTCCAATGCACCTCCTCTGTGGGGTGTTCAGGTGAGGTGTCGGAAGAGACGGGAAGTTCCTCCACTGGAACTGGCTGGAGACTTAATAGAAAGTACAGTTGTGTACACTTACGATAAATGTAGATTTTCGGGTGTATTCACTGTTGCAGTCATTACATTTGGGTTATCTGCTTGCAGTAGCCCTCAGTCGGCCTGATTAACAAAGTCTTGGGTCCTGCGTCGGTTACCGTCCCTTCTTCCACGACATCAGGGGGCATAAAACATGCAGCCAACACCATTACATCAGTTTTTCTTGCCCAAGATGTCAGGTGCCCCCCCTAATGGGAAGCAATTAAATCTATTAATACAAGGCTATACCTCCAACAGAAAAGCAAATACACCAAAAAGGTTTTAGAGCATAGTAAGTGAGAGTAAAGGTATAGCCAAATGAAGTAAAGGGGGATGGAGGGAGGGTAACCAGGACTGCAACAGTTAATACACTCAAACATCTACATTTATGGTAAGTGCACACAACTGTACTATGTTCTTCGTGTTTCACTGTCACAGTCATTACATTTGGGCAGATTCCCAAAGCTAAGGTTGGGAGGAGGAATTTAAATAGAATTAGGACCAGCTACAAGGCCCTGCAAGACTGCAGTGGCAAAATCAGCCCTGGATTTAGAGAAAATTGGCAAATTATAATACTTGGTGAAAGTATGTACAGAACTCCAGGTTGCAGCTTCTAAGATGTCCCTAGTAGGGACGCCCCTGAGAAAGGCTGTAGAGGTAGATGCAGCCCTGGTTGAATGGGGTCTGATGCCCTGTGGGATAGGTTTTCCATGGTGCTTATAGCAGAAATGAATGCAGTGGCCTATCCATTTTGAAATGGTTTGTTTGAAATAGCTTTCCCCTCTGTCCCTGCAGCAAATGCCACCAGTAGTTCAGATTTCCTTTGAGGTTTAGTCCTGTCCAAGCAGAATCTAAGCTGTCTGTGTACATCTAAAGAGTGCAGTATCCTTTCCCCTTTGTTCTGTGGGTTAGGAAAGGTGGTAGGCAAATGAATGGACTGATTATGAGCCACACTGGATACCACCTTGGGCATGAAGGAGCGACTGGTTCTGAGGGACACCCTGCCCGCATGAAAGATGATGAAAGGTTCCACTGCCATAAGGACCTGTAATTCAAATACCCTTCTTGCAGAAGTGACTGTCAAAAGGAAAGCTGTTTTCCAGGAAAGAAATTTTAAATCTGCAGTAGCAGCTGGCTTGAAAGGAGGAAGAGTGAGTTTCTCCAAGACAAAGTTAAGATCCTAGGCTGGAGTTGGAGCTCTCCTGGGTGGCCTTAGATTTCTGGCCCCTCTGAGGAACTGCTTGAGCAGTGTGTGAGAGAAGAGGGGAGGCTCTGTGCTATAATGAGCTGAAATGTCTGAGGCATGAATTTTGACAGAGGAAAAAGACAAGCCCTTATGAATCATCTCAGTCAAGTATTGTAGAATCAGTGGTAAATTGAGCACTGCTGCGTTCATTCCTTGAGATTGGTTCCAAGCACAGAATATTTTCCATTTTGAAACATAAGATTTTCTAGTACTAGGCCTCCTTGCCTCTAAAACATCTATCACTGATGCAGAGAATTTGTAATGCATAAAACCTGCCTTGAAGCGGAGGTATCTTCTGCATGACTCCCTTAATGGGATATGCAGATATGCCTCTTAAGTCTAGAGTCACTAACTAAGCGTTCTTGCCCAGCATAGGCAGTAGCTGTTGTAAAGTCAGCATTTTGAATTTTGGAATGTCCAGGAACGTGTTGAAAATCAATAAGTCCAGTATTGGACGCCAGGCATAGTCTTTTCTGGGTACCAGGAACAGTCTTGAATAAAAACCTTGTCCTTTTTCCTGTTCTGGTACTGGATGAAGAGCCCCCATATCCATGAGGGACGTAACTTGTTTCTGAGCCTCTGCCCATTGATTTTGTGGCAGATCTGGCCAACCGCTTGGAATTGGCAAAGTATGGAAATGAAATCTGTACCCCTGGGATACTATGTTTAATACCCACTTGTCCTGGGTAATTAACTGCCAATTTTGAGCATGAAGTGTTAATTTCCCCCCCAAGGGGGCTGCCAAAAGATAAGTGCTTGGTGATGGTAGAGGGAAAGTCATTGAGACTGCTTACTGTAGGGTTGTGCTTTGTTTCCTCCAGATTTGGAGGTGGAGGCACCCCATTGCTTTGACCTGCAAGAACCCTGTGATTGGTATCTGGAGCCTTTTGAGCGCCTGGATTTGCCTTGAGAGGCTCTGTTGGACACAGGAAAGGACCAATTTTTAGTAGGCCAGTGCCTACTGACTCTGGGTGGCTGTACTTGTAAGAAATATTTTACAGTTTGCATAGGATTTAGCTTTTCTTCCATTTTCTTTAAAACCTCTTCTGCCTTATTACCAAACAGAGTATCATGCTGTAAAGGAGCATCCAACAATTTAACTTTAACATGATCAGGCAGATTTTGCTCCTTCAGCCAGGCATGCCTTCTAATCACAGATCCAGTAAATGCGGCCCTGCAAGAGGCCTCTAAGGAATCAAAACCACATTGCAAAGTATGCTTTCCAACCTATTCTGCTGCATGCAATAATTCCTGTAATTCTTTATTTTCCACACAATCAGAAATCAACATCATTTTCTGTTTCAATAAGCCCATAACATGCTGTTGATATTTAAGCATATGAAACTGGCAGATTAAGGCCCTAATAGCCAAGGGTGCGGACGTATAAACCTTCTTTCCCCATCTATCCAGCGCCCTGGAATCGCTATCAGAGGGGGTAGGATTTTTGGTTGTAGAGGCCTTTACCCCTTTGGGACCCTGTGAGATAGTTTCAGGATCAACAGCAGGATTTTTTAATAGAAATTTGTGGGAGTCAGGAACCCTGTAATATCTGTCTGGCTTACTAGGAGCCGGAGGTAGGGAATCAGGAGCCATGCTTGATTCCGAAAGCACATCAACAATGTCCAATACAGGAGGTATAGCCAAAGGCCTATGCTGAGGAAGAAGGAAATCCCTAAGCCTCTTTTTTTGATTCAGAGAAATCCTGACTCTCCCAATGAAAATGTTCCCTTAAAGTATGCAAGGTTTCTCCAAAAGAATGATCCTCAGGAGGAGATGCAGATGGGATGGATTCTTCTGCATCTGAATCCTCATAGGGTGGTATAGAAAATTCCTGATCAGAAGAAATGGAAACCTGATCTGAAGATTCATAATCAGTGTGTCTTGCCTAGGCCTCTTACCAGGGGGGGTTGGGAACCCCTGATCAAGGTAATTAAGTCCTCAGCCATTTTGATCATCTGTTTTTTTAGGCATAGGGGCCTGAGCACGTGGCTCATGCGTCATTTTTTTAGACTTAGATGTTTTTGATCTTGTTTTTGAAGCTGGCATAGGTTTTATATAAAAATGTTGAGGCCTGAAAACACCCTCAGAAGCTGGTGCCTGCTCAGCGGCTCCGGACCCATCCAAGGGAGACAAATCTGCGGGTTCAATACTCTGAGAATCTCGCGGCATACCGGACTACGCATGAGTCTCGGTAGAGGCCTTCGACTCAAAAGTAGAGGGTATCAGGGGCTGCAAAAGCGCCTCACTGAGTACCAGTGACTGGCTTAGGAGAAGCTTCGTCGTCTGTTTTGGACCTAGACTGTCTTTTTCCTTGCGTTTTTTGTGAACTCCGGTAGTCGGACTGCTAACCAACGACATTTCACGGTAATTCAATCTGGATCCAAAATATTTTGAAGCAAAAATATACAGACACTTAATAGTGCATTGGTTAAATCTAGCACAAAACCGACAGCAAGGTACATTATGATCTGGGCCTAGGCAAGGAATACAGTACAAATTAAAATCCTTACAAGGTATTTGCTTCCCACAAGTAATGCAATTATTAACTTTTACTGACATCGGTAAGGAGCAAGAAAAAGTTTCCCCAACAGGGTACTTAGCTTTAGTTGAAGACTTCGGTTCTGAAACTGAAATGCGAAAATTTCAGGAGTCTGCCGACCGGCATTTGTGAATTGCTTCTGCTTCAGGCACTGCACGGCAAGAAAGACCGAATAAAATGGCGTCAACTGCATGTTTTATAACCCTGATGACCCAACGTCATGGAAGAGACAGCAACTGATGCAGGACGCAAGACTTTGTTATTCAGGCCGACTGAGGGCAACCTGCCAGCAGATTACCCAAATGTAATGACTGCAACAGTGAAACAAGAAGAACATCAGTCTATGATGAGAGAAGAAGAGCCCACCCTAGAAGAAGTAAGAACAGCACTAAGGAAAATGAAGTCAGGGAAAGCAGAAGGCTCAGGTGAGGTCACAGCAGATATGATAAAGATGCTGGGTGAGATAGGGGAGAAATGGCTCCTGAGCATACTAATAGTGTGGAGAGAAAGGTGTATGCCAGATGACTGGAGAAGAAGCATACTCATGCCAATGTACAAGAACAAAGGAGACATCCACAACTGTAGGCTTTACAGAGGCATCAAACTCCTATCACATTGCATGAAAGTTCTGGAGAGGGTGACTGATAAACAGATACTCAAGAATAGTAGAATGTAAGATCAGAGATGAGCATTTTGGATTCCTATTAGGATGCAGCACAACTGACCAGATATTTGCAGCGAGACAGATACTTGTGAAGAAGCTAGAGATGAGGAGAGTGTCCAACTGGGCATTCCTAGAATTGGAGAAAGCATATGACAAGGTCCCAAGAAAGCTGATCTGGGCAGTACTGATGTAGTTTGAAGTCCCAGAAACATTGGTAGAATTAATGCAGGCTATGTACAAGGACCCAATGACTTAAGTACAAACAGTGTTCGGCCTCACAGAGCGGTTCCCAGTGGGAGTGGGTGTACACCAGGGTTCAGCTCTGAGCCTACTGCTGTTCATACTGGTAATGGACTACATTAGCAAACAGGTCAGAGGGGACAGATCAACAAAGTTGCTATATGCAAATTATGTGACATTACAGGCAGACTCTGAATTAGAACTTCAGCAAAGGATAGCAGAATGGAATGCAAAATTGAAGGCACGTGGGATGAAGCTAAGCACAGATAATATAGTGGTAATGGCAGCAAACTGAGGAAATCAGAAGAAGCTGAGAATAGAGACAGAAGGAAAGATCGTGGAACAGGTAAACAGCTTCAAGTATCTGGGAGGGGTGGTTGAGGAGAAGGGTAGCCTGAATGAAGAGGTCAAAGTTAGAATCAGAGGGGCTGAAGCCAACTGGCATAGTGTGTCAGGTGTAGTCTATGACAGAAGAATGCCAAAAAGTAAGGTGTACAAGTCAGTGGTGTGACCAGTACTACTGTACTGTACAGAAACCTGGGCAGTAAAGGCAGAATAGTTGAAGCTAAAGGTTATGGAAATTAAATGGCTGAGAAGGGTGGTAGGATGACACTGTGGGACAGACAAAGAAATGAGGACATAAGAGCAGAAGCCAACCTTCAACTGAAGAAGAGATCAAACAGAACAGATTACGGTGGTTTCGACACACGTGCAAAAAAGCAGAAGACAATCTGGTGAGGAAGATTTGGGACAGACAGGAAGAAGGTAAGAGGAAGCGAAGACATCCAGCAAAGAGGTGGATGGATTGTGTGAAAGAAGATCTGCAACAGTCAGGCATGAATGTTGAAGAAGGCAGGAGTGTGGCACTGATCGAGAGAGTTGGTGACAACACAATACCCTGACCCCATGTAGAAAAAAATGGGAAAAAGGGGGGCTGATGACTATGACTTATTGCTCTGACTTTGCAAGAAGAGTGTCCGAGTTAAACAAAAGTTATGGACTCATCCCAATGACAGACCCATGTTGTCTGATTTTTGTCCAGTTCAACCATGGACTGTCGGATCCAACCGGCTCCAACCTTGGCACACTTCTGAAGCTTCTTAGTTCCAGGACTGTAACTCCTCCTTTATTCGTAATTCCAATCATTCCACCTTATTACCTCAGATGGAGTTTGCCCTACAGAATAAACCATAATAATTACATTTGTGATTAACTGTAGCATACTATTAAAGGGAAATGATTGGAGGACAGTCAATTAGGACTGTTCACAGACCGAGTGCACAACAAAACTACCCAGCACCAGAAGCCCATTAGTATTAATATGGAAGGGGAAGGAGGGAGGGACGTTGAACCAGACAAAAATCAGACAGCATGGATCTACCATTACAGCCAAGTACAAAACTCCTATCCAGTGTTGTCTATTTTCGTCCGATTCATCCATGGGACAGATTCCAAAGCGGTTACATCTGGGTGGTAGTGGAAGTGTTTACAAAGTAGCTGTAGCACAAATATCAACAGGAAGTCTATTTGGAAAAGTGGTTGACATGGCAACAACCCTTATGGAATGGGCCTTAGGTTTAGATAGCAGAGACGAGCCCTTTTTACTGTATATAAAAAATGCAGTCCGATAACCATCTGGAAACAGTAACCTTAGCAACTGCTCTGCCTAATTTAGACTTTGAGAAAGCACTGAACAATTGATCGGACTTTCTGAACTGCTTGGTGCTATTAAGATAAAATTTAAGTTGATGAACATCCACAGCATATGTAAAATGTATGTATTATCTATGTTTGAGAAATTGGGGGAAAAGAATGGTAGAGCTACTGACAGATTTAGATTTGCCTCGGATCCCACCTTAGGAAGGAAGGTTGTCTTAGATGCCAACTTAGGAAGGAAGGATGCATTAGTTTTCAGGGAAACTCTCTCTTCATGAAAAAACAAAAAAAGGAGGCTTGGAGGAAAGTACTTGCATCTCTGAAATCCATTTGGCTGATGCAACAGCCACTAGAAATATTGTTTTCCAAGAGAGAAATTCCATATCAACTGATGCTGCTTTATCGAATGGTGGTTGAAATAATACCTGTAGCATGATAGTAATACCGGAGAGGGTTGGGAGTTTATTTGATCAATGACTGAAATCACACCCTTGGAGAGGGCATTTTGAAATGTCTGCAACTCTAGCAGGACTGCCCTCATTTCCAAAATACTAATGTGAAGACTGAGCTCTGTGTGTACAAAGTACCTTGGACAGTCCTCTCTTCGTAATGCCTCCACACCCCAGGAGGGAGGTATCCATGGTTACTACAGCCACATGTAGCTCTATTCAGAATGGACATCCTTCTGTCACTGAAGATTTTATCCACCAGATGTGTTGTCTGCAGATTTGAGTGATGTGAATTTTTGCATGCAGCGGACGAACATTTTAAGACCATTGCATAACTAGGATCTTGTCGGTGGTACCACTAAAATAGTAGGAGCTATTAAACCTAAAAGGTGAAAAATCAGCATTGCTGGAGGGGAAGGGTGAAGGAGTTCCCTGGGTAGCTGTGAGGCAAAGGGGCAACACTCTGAGGTGGGGAAGCCTGGTGATCTGTAGAACTACATCCAGGTGACAGCCAATAAATTCTATCAGTTAGCAGCCAGCATTAAGGTACCACAATATCCTGGGAGAGTTCTGAATCTTTATAAGAACCTTGGTTATCAAAAGAAATGCCCTACAGTTGTCTCAAAAACTGGAAGACATGTGTGTTCAAATTTCATTTATGGAGTTCTGTCCTGGCCATGGTCAACTTGTCTAAAACAATAATTTTGCACTGACGGAGTGCAACTAGCCTGCAGGGGCAGACTGTGCAGAGTCACTAGACCCCAGGCTACAATAGCTAGTTTGCAAAAAGGGTAGGGTCTGGTCTTACCTCCCTGTTGGTTTATGCACCGCATAAGCTTTGGTGCTGTCTGTGATTAGTAGTAGAAGGCCTAGCTCTCAAAGACTACCTGGAGATTTGACAGCATTTATTAGAGCTATCATTTGATATTTAAGTGTTTCAGCCCTTTCCACTGACCCTGCACTTCTACCACCTTGGATACAGCTTCCAAAGTTAAGTATTTTGCACCGGTGATTACAGACAGAATTGGGGCTGGAAAGAAATTAAGCAGACCTAGGTTGAGAGATAACAGACTCACCCACCAGAGTAAATCCCTTTTAACAAGTCCCAGAGCCAGAATCTGAAATGACTGGGGGGGGGGGGTGCTTGGTTAAAGCTGATTTGAGGAACCTTTAAATTTTCCCTTGTTAAGTCTTGGCAAAAGAAATAATGGGAATTGTAGAGGCCATAAAACCCAGAATCCTGATATATTCACTGGTAAAGGTCAGAGATGTTGGAGAATATCAGAACTTATTCCATGTAAAATCCTACTTTGTCCTGAGGAAGAACAGCTATCATGAGGGATGTAACCACGAGACATCCCAGAAACACTGGAATGAAAGATTTCTCGATATTCATCTGAAATCCTGGACCAAGAAAAAAAGTTTTTTACCCAAGAAAGGGATTTTTGACAACTTGTAAAAGAACCAGCAAAAATTAGGCAATTGTCTAAATATGGAAAACTAAAACACCCTGCAACATGCCACAGGCTACTACAGGAGCCAGGCAAATTGTAAATACGCTTGGAGCTGTACACAAGCCAAAGGGTACAGCAGAGAATTGAAAATGCAAACCAGACAAAGACCATCCTAAATTGTCTATTACATTTGAAAACTGGAACGTGATGACAAGCATCAAGTCCAAAGTTATTAAAAACTGAGAGGCTGAATGGAGTGACAGATAAGAGAGACTGTAATAGAAAGAGCATTTTTGAATTTTGGAACTTCAGTGTGATGAAAAGATCAAAGTCTCCAGGTTCCTTCTTTCTTTGGCACCAGAAAGATTCTTAAATAAAATTATTTGGTTCTATAACCTACAGAGATATAGCATCTGTTCTAGGACAGGAGGGGAGGTTTGGTTGGATGGACGTAGGGAAATCCATTGAGAAGGAAAAGAGACTCCCACTGCTAACTGTACTCCTTTTGAATGATTCTCAGAAATCAGCTGTTTGAAGTTATCTGGTGCCACTCAGGGAAGTTATGACCGTCTTTGGGAAAGTTTTACAGAATTGCCAGGGTGGGGAGGGGGGAAACATGATGGGGCATGTAAGTAAAGTCTGCTGTGTCAGATGGTCCTTAGCTTTGGAAGGACCCTCCTTTCTTTTCTGAACCTCCCTGCCCCAACTTTTTTAAAATGTTGTTTGCCTGTTCCTTGCTAAAATTTCATATCCTGTACCCTACAAACAGAACCTGGACTGGAAGAAAAGCTTCTACTCTATCCTTGCAAGAAGGGTTAAAACAAATCTTCTCATTTCACCATATCTTTTAAAGACCTCAATAAATGGGCAAAACACCACCTTGCTATTCAGGGGAGCATTCAGCAGCTCAGCTTTTACATCATCTGGTAAATTATGGGAACATAGCCAGGCAAATCTTACCACTGACTCGGTAACAGTTGCACTACAGTAGCATCAGGAGTGTCATAAGAATATTTTAAGTGTTTGGTTCCCAGTGACAGAGATAAAAATTAGAGAATTCAAATATGTCTTAGACTCTGAACTCTCATTTTGTCAGAAAAAGCCAGTATAAACTTGGACATATCAGCCTGACAATTCACAAAGCTTAAGTACTATAAACTTTCTTCCCAAACCTATCAAATGCTTTCCCATCCTTGTAAGAAGGAATAACGTTAGCTGACAAAAGATCTTTGGAAGACAACCACTCGGGAGTCCAAAATTTCAGGTACTGCTTGTGCAGACAGTCTCAGTGGTTTGGTCTAAAATGGAGCCACTGGCAAAGCACATTAATCTTAAATTAAAAGAGAAGTTTAATTCCAGTGTTGATCACATTTTAAATGACCCGTGGGATTTCCTGGACAAGGTCAGAAATGTTCAGTTAGACATTTTTTTTTTGTGACAATGGATGTGAATAATATAATTATTGCGAAGCAAGCTGGTTTTGAATTGTTTGGTGATGCCATGTTTGACTTAAATTTGGTTTCACATACTGAAATACTATTATTAGTTGATTTTATGGACATCATTTTAAAAGGACTATTATTATTTCAAGGTTGAATAGTATAGACAGACTAATGGAGTCACTACAGGGGTTGGCTTGTACCCCCATATACACAAATTGTGTGGTATGGGAAAAAGACCACATTTTTGAGTCAGATAGTCAGGTACTGTAAAACCTACCTTCAATTTTTGGATTATACTTTTACTACCTGACCAGACAATGAACAAAACTTTGCCAAGTTTGTTACACATTTGGAAACAGATTTTTTTGTTTCACATACTGTACTAATTATGACTATCAATTTTTTGGATGTGCAACTGGCCAGAGTTGACTGACAAGCTGGCTTCAACTATATACAAAATACCAACTTACAGCAATTCATTTAGATATTATACCAGCTGTCAACTGCATGCACCAGAATAAGAAGTTATGTATCTACCATAACGTTCCATGTTAGTTGTCTTCTCTCGCCTTCTTTCTTGCTTGATGGGTTCGGAGCCGATCCCTCGGCTCCGACTCGGCACTTGCTAAGCTCGAGAGTCTCCTTTACCAGCTCGAGGCAGCCCCATATCCCATGATGCAAGGCAGTAAGTACCCAGATCTCGTTTGTTGCCAAAGGGCAATAAC
Source organism: Protopterus annectens (assembly GCF_019279795.1). NCBI lineage: Eukaryota > Metazoa > Chordata > Ceratodontiformes > Protopteridae > Protopterus > Protopterus annectens. The sequence goes on along the minus strand of NC_056733.1, from coordinate 1,166,621,877 downwards.
ACCAAGCATAAAATACTTCCCAAAGGAAGAAGAAAGTTACAGATGGAAAAAGGACCAGGTCTGAATGGTCTTTAGCATAGTAGTTTCTTATACAAGGTCTGTCCAGGCCAGGGGGAAGGAGGGAGGGTCGCAAGAAAGAAGGCGAGAGAAGACAACTAACATGGAACGTTATGGTAGGTACATAACTTCTTAATGTTAAGTTGTCAATCTCGCCTTCATTCTTGCTTGATGGGACCGCGTCCCTAGCACCTCTATCCTGGGTGGCTCAATGGAACAAACTCTTGAGGACTGTAGAGCCAAAACTGGCTCTGTCCCTGGAGGCCAAGTCCAATTTGTAATGGGAAACAAAAGTGTGAGGAGTAGCCCAAGTGGCCGCTGCACAAATAGTGTCCAAAGGAAGTCTAGCTTGAAAAGCTGTAGAAGTAGCTAAGCTCCTAGTTGAATGTGCTTTAGGTTTTGAGCACAGCTGTTTTCCCCTGAGCGATAAATTTCAGAGATGACCAAGAAAGCCATCTGGACAAGGTCACTTTAGAAACAGGAAGGCCTTTTTATTATCCGCATAGGAAACAAAAAGTTGATCAGATTTTCTAAATTTTTTGTTCTGTCCAAATAATATCTAAGTTGACGGTGGACATCAAGATAATGTAGCTTTTGTTCAGCTCTATCTGAATAGTTAGGAAAAATACAGGAGATCAATGGATTGATTCAGATTGTTCTTTGAAGCGACCTTAGGTAAAAAGGTTGGATTAGTTCTCAAAGATACTCTGTCTTTGTGAAAACCAAATAGGGGGTCGAACCGAAGAGCATGAAGTTCAGACACCCTCCTGGCAGATGTAATAGCCACTAGGAATAAAGTTTTCCAAGAAAGATATTTCAGGAACAAGAAACAGCTGGCTCAAGGGGAAGAATCAAGGATGTCAGCACTAAATTTAGATCCCACTGAGGAGGAGGATTCCTGATTGGAGGCTTTAGTAGGAAAATTCCTTTCAAGAAGGCCCTGCAGAGCCTATGGGACATAATATTATGATCTGCTATCCCGACATGAAAATTGGAAATAGCAGCCAATTGAACTCTGACTGTGGAAGAAGAGGAGCCTGCATGAAAAATCTCTGCTAAGAAGTCCAGAACTGCCTGAACAGGGCAGTAAAGGATCAATATTTTGGGCCTTAGCCCAATAAGAGAAACGCTTCCATTTGCTTGTGTAAATCCTCCTGGTAGAGGATTTTAGTGAAGCTACTATGATGTCTCTAACTGGGTTAGAGATCAAAGGAAGCCTGGCTAAGGAAGGAAGTGGAGCAACCATGCTGTGAGGTTGAGAGAAGGGATTGACCGGTGCAGCTGACCGGATTGGTGAATCAGTAGATCTGGCACTGGGTCCAGATGCCACGGCTGCACCAAAAGGTGATGATGGAGGAACGGGAACCAAACTTGTCGAGGCCAGTAAGGGGCAATGAGAATCAATTTGGCTCTCAAAACGGTAGCTTTCTGGATCACCTGAGGGATCAGAGGAAATGGAGGGAAGGCATAAAGAAGTCCCTGGGGCCAATCCTGGGTCAGAGCGTCTCTGGGGGGATGGCCTGATAGAGGGAAGAGGGTGAAGAAGTCTGGACATTTGCTGTTTTGGGGAGTAGCAAAAAGATCGCAACATGGACGACCCCATTCCAGAAAAATCTCTTCCGCTATAGATTGCTTGAGAGACCACTCGTGAGGCATGAGGATAGCTCTGCTCAATCTGTCCGCTATAATGTTGTTTTTCCCAGGGATATGCGTTGCTACCAGAAACCGATGAGAGGAGATCGCCCATTGCCAAAGTCTGAGCGCTTCTCGACACAAGGGGTAGGACTTGGTTCCGCCGTGTTTGTTGATATACCAAACTACAGACATGTTGTCTGTGTGGACTGCAACTGTCCCTACGGGAAGAAAGTCGTTGAGGGCTTGCAACGTTAAAAGCACTGCTCTCATCTCCAGGACATTTATGTGCAGATGGTACTCGAACGGTTGCCACGTCCCATGAACCATCCTGCCCTGATAATGACCCCCCCCACCCGATCAGGGAGGCATCCGTGGTGACAGTGGCTATCGGGGACGGAGGTACAAAGCACCTGCCTTGGTGAACCTGAGACTATGTGATCCACCAAGCAAGATGTTCTTTGCATGTCTGTGTCACCAGAATCTGGTGACGCATTGGAAGTTGCTGGTATGACCACTGTGTGAACAGCATCCACTGAAGAAGGCGCATGTAGAATCGAGCCAGGGGAAGAAGAGTAATGGCCGCAGCCATGAGACCTAATACCTTCAGAACCATTCTGGCCTGTATTTTCTTGCTGGCCAGAATGATCCTGACATGAGTCTGAATGTCTGAAACTCTTTGTTCTGTAAGGGTAGCTGACATCCGAACAGTGTTTAAGTTTGCGCCTATGAAGGTAATAGACTGGCAGGGCGATAAGGATGACTTTTCAAGTTGATTGAGATGCCCAAATGAGAACAAAGGTCTATTGTGTAATCCCTGGCTTGTATAAGCTGATGCCTGGTGGTGGCTGACAGGAGCCAGTCGTCGAGATACGGAAACACCTGGAATCCTTGACGTCTCAGGTGAGCCGTGACCACTGCCATGCATTTGGTGAACACTCTGGGGCTGTAGTGAGACCAAAGGGCAGGGCTCTGAACTGGAAATGACTGGACCCCAGCCGAAAGCGGAGAAATCTCCTGGAGCGTCTGTGAATTTTGATGTGATAGTACGAATCCTGAAGATCTATTGAGCACATCCAGTTGTCCTTCTGTAAGAAGGGCAGAATTGATTGAAGAGTGACCATTCGGAATCTTGTCTTCCTGACAGACTTGTTGAGTCTGCTGAGATCCAATATTGGTCTCCAGTCTCCGCCTTTTGGGGACCAAAAAGAACCTTGAGTAGATTCCGGGCTCTGAATGGTCTATTGTAACTGGCTGAATGGCTCTTTTTTGCAGTAGTTTTGCGATTTCTAACTCTGCAATGTCCCTTAGACCGGGTGGTACATCTGGAAGGGAATTTGAGGGGAAAGGACTTTCCTCGAAAGGAATTATGTAACCCTTGGATATGATCGACTGTACCCATCTGTCTTGAGTGAGGGAATGCCAGGCTTCTGGGTACAGTGATAATCTTCCCCCGACTGCCTCCAAGGAGGGACAGCCGGGCAACACCTCAGGGATGCTGAAAGGGCTTGTCAGAGAGAGGATCCCTGTTTCCCTGGTTTTTCGGACCCCCTCTGCCTCTAGAGCGGCGTCTGTTATTGTTACCCCCTCTGCCTCTAGGGGTAAACTGACCACGTGAATCCAGCGTGACTCCTTGGGATTTACGGAACCACATCTTCCCACCCTTCTGTCCTTTGGGATAAGGCCTAGAAGGGGTGGAAAAACGGACTCCAACAGCAGAAAGAGTCTTGCCGTCCTGCTCGCACCTGGTCAAGGTCTCCTTCACCTGAGGGCCAAACAAAGCTGACCCATCAAAGGGAGAATTTGTGAAGGACGCCTTAAAGGGATCCGCAAAATCACACAGCCGCATCCAGGCTTGGCGCCTAAGAGCCACACCTGTGCCTGCGGCTCTACTGCCCATCCGCAGCATAAGATATTAGCCGCATGGAGGAGTTTGCAATGGAATTGAGGGTTCCTAGCTGAGAAGCAATTTTTTTTGAGCCCCTGCAGCTGTAGGATCCTGAACTACTTCTCCCAGCTCCTTCAGGATATCCCTTTGGAGTCTGGTGAAGTGACATAGGTAATTCAGCGAACGATAGCAAAGGTCGCTGAGGAAAACATCCGCCACTGCACCTATCCATGGTCCTAGAGTCCTTATTAGGAGGATGGACGGGCACGGAAGGATCTGCAAGTTCCTTTTGGTGGCCGCAGCCACCACCATGGCATCAGCGGGACACCCTTAGTAAGGAATTGTTTGTCGCCGGGCAGTGATAAATTTTGAAGGCCTCCTAGGGACTGGCTCTACAGAGTCAGGAGCTGCCCACGCCTTCGTGCAATCACCTGCATAAGGGGGTCGAAGGCAGAGATACCCAGGAGGTGGAGGGCCGAGATCCAAACGCCTCTAGGTATACTGACTCATCCTCAGAGGGATTGTTGGTGGGCCAGTTTCCTCTGTTTCAGAAGTTCTAGGATGTCTGAGAAGGAGACATCCTCAGAGGGGATCTAGGGGATCCCTCTGACTCATCAAAGTCAGTATCCGTGACAGACTCGGGGAGTCTACATGCTTCCTCTTACAAGTCCTCTTCCTAGGAGGATCTCCAAACGCCAGGAGAATCCTCGGAAGAGGGGAAATTCCCAATGGGGAAACCTGAGGCGGAGGATCTCTGGGTCCTGTAGCAAGAGAAGTGGCAGAGATGTCAACAGGTACTATAGAGGGAGGAGCTACGGAACAGACTGCTGACTGATACCAGTGGCCAGTACACTCTTCATCACCTCGAATGCTCCTCCCAGGCAGGTCCGAGAGAACCCGCCCAAGAGCTAGGAACCCAGGGACCACCGAAAGGGAAGTCTCCGAGGCAGATGTCGGAGCCGAGCTCACCAAGGCCGAGGCTCCAAGGGGAAGAGCGGGTTCGACAAGGGTCCGATGCCACTCACCCTCGGAGGAGACCGTGGAAGCCCGACCACCGAATCCCTCTAAGGAAGGTCTCAAGAGGAGATAAGAGTAGAGGCTGAAGGAACAGAAGGGGTATCCGTCCTCCAGCCGTAGCAGTAACCATTCCCGATGTCTCCAACCCAAGCTCTGGGGTAGAGTTGAAGGAGGAACTGTAACGGGGTGTGGACCCACAGTCGTCTGTTGAGACGGACTGTGTAACATTTGGGCCAGTACCTGTGACTTGAGTAATCTACTGACCACTCTCTCTAGGTCATGGTCTGACAACCTGGATGACCTTGAAGATCGGCTCCGATGGCTCCGCCCGATAGAAGAGGTGAAGCCGGAGCCGAAAGTATCGGCTCCAAGGAAGGAGACCTCGACCTCTTCCTGGAATGAGCCATCGGAGCTGATACAATAGATCCTGTCGGAGCCGACCTCTCGGAGCCGACAGGAAGCCTCGATGTATCGGGTCCAGCCGGAGCCGATACAGCCACCAAAGTAACGGTGTCGGAGCCGATCGGAGCCGACACCGATGCCTGTGCCACATGAGTGTCGGAGCCGATCGGAGCCGACATCGGCGGTCAATACAGATTCGCACCGATAGCCATCGGTGCCGAAGGCTTTGTCAAGCTAGAATCGGCTCCAGCCGGAGCCGATCTCGACTCAGTACAAGTCGGAGCCGAGGCCGCAGGCTTAGATACAGAAGCCTGGGCCTTGGAAGATTTTACTGATTTTGGTGGAGCCGACTTAGCCGGAGAGCCCTCCGGCTTAAGAAGGCCCCTAAGAATCAGTTTATTCTCTCCTGCAGGACTCTCTGGCTGAAGGAGTGACAAATAGCACAGGAGTCCTGCAGGTGAAGAGGGCCCAAACAATACAGGCAAGAAGTGTGACCGGCTGTCAGAGACATCTTCTGACAGCACGAGTCACACTTCTTAAAACCTGAGACCCTCTCCTTTGACATGGTGCTGAAAAACACACACACACACACCAGTCAAATTTAAGTTAAATAAAATACCAAAAGGTATTCTATAAACCAACACACACACCCTAACAGGGGGGGGATGGGATAGGGATTAAAGATTGACTAACAAAAAATTAAAGGAGACAGGGAATTTCTGTCAGAAAAAGTCAATTTAAACTTAAAAACTAACAATAAAAGGTTTTTGACTAAAAAGGGGCTTAAAAATCACAAAAGTGAACAACTTACCAGGAGCTGGCAAAAAGAAGACCTCCTAAGCGAAGCGGCAAATGAGATCTGGGTACTTACTGCCTTGCATCATGGGATATGGGGCTGCCTCGAGCTGGTAAAGGAGACTCTCGAGCTTAGCAAGTGCCGAGTCGGAGCCGAGGGATCGGCTCCGAACCCATCAAGCAAGAATGAAGGCGAGATTGACAACTTAACATAAAGGGCATTACTAAAAGTCAGTTTGTTAAAGCCTGTAGAATAACTTCTGATGAAATATTTCAGACAGAGGTTAAGTTAAGAGATGTTCGCAAAGAGGGGCTAACCACAAGAAAGTACAGTTTTGTACCTACCATAAATGTAGATGTCCGATAGGAATGCATCTGCAGTCCTTACAAATGGGTTGTCCTGTCGTCAGGCAGCCCTTCGGTCGGCCGGATTCCAAAGTCTGGGTCTGGCTCGCTGGTGTCGCTTCACCCGACGTCATAGCTGCAGTTATTCGGGTATAAAGGCATCAGCCGAAGCCATTTTCCTCAGTGTTTCTTGCCCCAGATGCCAGGTGCCCTCTTGGGTGGCTAAATTTGGATAAATGCCAATGTTTCCAAATAGTAGAGAGCAAACACATAAAATAAGCATGTATGTACATATATACAAACAAATACACCATAATAGATCCCCCCAAGCTAGCTGAAGGATGGCAAATACCCTAGGAGTACCACAGAGGGGAAGGTGGGTGGGTAATCCTGACTGCAGATGCATTCCTATCGGACATCTACATTTATGGTAGGTACAAAACTGTACTATGTCCTTCAAGGATGCATCTGCAGTCCTTACAAATGGGTAGAATACCATAGCTAAACTAGGGGAGGAGGTAAAAGGTAAAATTATGGTGTAGTTAGGATCCCTTGCAAAACAGCAGTGGCAAAACCTGCTCGGGATCTAGAGTATAAGGGTAAATTGTAATGCTTGGCAAATGTATGCACGGAGGTCCAAGTAGCAGCCTCTATAATGTCCTTGGTAGCCACTCCTCGTAAGAAAGCTGTGGTAGTGGCTGTAGCCCTTGTGGAGTGAGGCCTGATGTTCTCTGGAGTTTTCTTTCCATGGTAGGAGTAACAAAATCTAATGCAATTTCCTATCCATTTGGAGATTGTCTGTTTTGAAATTGGTTTTCCTTCCTTTCCTGTTGCATAGGCTACCAGAAGCTGGTCAGTTTTTCTATTGGACTTGGTCCTGTCCAGGTAGTAGCGTAATTGTCTATGTACATCCAAGGTATGCAACAGTCTTTCTCCCCTGTTCTGAGGGTTGGGGAAGAATGTAGGTAGGTGGATAGCCTGATTTAAAGATACTCTGGATACCACCTTAGGCATAAATGAAGGATTTGTTCTCATGGACACTCTATCTTGATGGAAGATCAGGAAGGGTTGCACTGCCATTAATGCCTGTAGTTCAGAGACCCTTCTTGCTGAGGTGATTGCCAGCAGGAAAGCAGTCTTCCAGGATAAGTATTGTAATTCTGCTGTTGCTGCTGGTTCGAAGGGGAAGTGTCAATTTTTCTAGCACAAAGTTCAAGTCCCATGCTGGCAATGGTGGTTTCCTGGGAGGTTTTACATTTTTAATTCCTCTCAGAAACTGCCTGAGCAGAGGATGTGAGAAGACAGGAGGATCCAAGCTGTATTCTGCTGAAATGGCTGATGCATGTATCTTGATGGAAGAATAAGACAGGCCTGTATGGAAGAGCTCTGCCAAGTACTCCAGGATGTTGGCTATGTTTACCAGTGCCACATTTTCTCCCTTTGCAGTACTCCAAATGAGATATCTTTTCCATTTTGCTGCATAATTCTTTCTTGTTGAAGGTCTACGAGCCTCAAGGATTATGTCTTTAACCCTTTGGGATAAATTTGGGTTAATTGTTGTTATGTAATGTTCCAGGCAGTTAGCTGCAAAGTTTTCAGGTTTGGATGCAGGATGTTGTAGTTGTTCTGTGTTAACAGCAATGGGATCAGAGGTAGTGCCCATATTTGTTCCCGAGACATGCTCCTCAGCAATGGGTACCAATGTTGCCTTGGCCAGTCTGGAGCTATCAGAATGATCCTTGGACGTTCCTCTTGGATCTTCAAAAGCACCTTGTGCATCAAAGGTAGTGGTGGGAATGTGTATGCTGTCAGGTTCTTCCGACTGAAAGATAGGGAGTCCACCTTCCAAGCAAGTGGGTGGTACGTCCTTGTGCAGAATCTTTTTAGCTGGTGATTGAGTGGGGATGCAAATAAGTCTATTTGTGGTAATCCCCATTGTCTTGTGATGGCTTTGAAGATGTCCGGATGCAGCATCCATTCGTGGGCATCCGTGGTAGTTCTGCTTAGTATGTCTGCTAGAATGTTTTCTTTTCCCGGTACAAAAATTGCTTGTAACTGAATGTTGTAGCTCAGAGCCACATCCCATAGGTCCAGTGCCAGCCGGCATAGAGGGTTTGAATGTGTGCCTCCCTGTTTGTTGATGTACCACATAACTGTGGTGTTGTCTGTCCTTATCATCAACTGACCTTCCTGGAGAAATGGTCTGAATGACTGGATTGCCAATTTTACTGCCAGCATTTCCTTTAGATTTATGTGCAGGCGCAGCTGGTCTTGAGTCCATAAGCCTTGTATGCACTTGTCCAGCATGTGTGCCCCCCAACCGAGGTCTGATGCATCTGTCGTAATAGTTTGGCTTGGTTGACTGTTGCAGAAGGGCAATCCTGTGTTTGATTGACAGGCCTGAGCCCACCATAGGAACTCTTGCTTCAGGCATGGGATTATTGGAATTTTGGTTTCTAGGCTGTGCTTGTGTTGAGACCACAAATTCTTTAGATACCACTGTAGCTTTCTCATATGCAGCCTGGCATGAGGGACCAGAATTATGCAGGATGCCATGAAGCCTAGGGCTTGTAGTACTTTCCTTGCAGTTAGATGGTTCTGCTTTGTTAATGCCAAGAAGTAGAGAGGTAGTTGCTCTTTCTTTTCTGCAGTAAGGAATGCCATTTGTTTTGATGTGTCCAGCTCTGCACCCAGAAAGGTTATTCTTTGGGATGGAATCAGCCTTGACTTTTTTATATTGACTGTATATCCCAGGGCTTGTAGCAGGTAAATGACTCTCTGTAAGTCTTCTGTTAGCTTGCTTTTGTTGTCCGCTTGTATCAGGCAGTCGTCCAGGTAGGGGTAAATTTGGATTCCCTGAAGTCTGCAATGAGCAATTACTGATGCCAGGCATTTCGAGAACACTCTCGGTGCAGTAGATAAGCCAAAGGGCAATGCTGAGAATTGATAATGCTCTGATCCTGCAAGAAATCTGAGGTATCTTCTGCAATTTGGTCGTATGGGGACGTGCAGGTATGCCTCCTTGAGATCTAGAGTTACCAGCCAAGACTCCTTGCCCAGCATGGGAAGGAGCTGCTGTAGGGTCAGCATTTTGAATTTTGGAACAATGAGGAATGTGTTTAAAGCGGACAGGTCGAGAATAGGCCTCCATTTGCTCTCTTTTCTTGGTACCAGGAAGAGTCTGGAGTAAAATCCCTTTCCTTGTTCCATAGATGGTACTTTTTCCACAGCTCTCATTCTTAATTGAGATATTTGCTTTAGAGATTCTGCTCTGAGTAGGTGGTAGGTTTGGCATTCCTCTCTTTGCTGGTAGAGTATGGAAATGGAACCTGTAACCTTGGTCTATTAGTTTGCAAAATCCATTTTTCCCTTGTGATGCAATGCCAGTTCTTTGAAAATAACGTTAGCTTTCCGCCTAAGGGTGCTTCCAGTTGTTCCCTGGTAGGCGGTGCCACAGCCAAGTCACTGTGATTGTGTTGTTGTAGTGGTGGTGGCTGCGTCTGTGCCTCGCTGGTTGTTACCTTGCCACTGGCGTTTCCTGTAGGCACCCCTGGATTGGTTTCTGCCTCTTGAACGCCTATTCCTGCCTCTCTGTGTCTTAGAGGAGTCCGGAAAGGACCAATTCTTGGAGGGCCAGTTCCTGCTAAACCTTGGAGGTTGAACCTGTAAGAAATCTTTCACTGTTTGTACAGATTTCGCCTTCTCTTCCATCTTTTTTAGTACCTGCTGTGCAGGGGAACCAAATAAATTGACTTTGTCCATGGGAGCATCTAAAAGCTTTGATTTGACATGGTCTGGTAATGCCTGCTCTTTCAACCATGCATGTCTCCTGATAACTGTGCCAGTCATGGCTGATCTAAAGGAAGCCTCCAGTGCATCATAGCCACATTTCAAAGAGTGGTTACTAACCTGCTGTATGTTATGTACCATTTCCTGAACATATTTCTTATCTAAAGATTCTTCAGAGGACAGCTTTTTAGTTAACTGGTCTAGCATAAACTCTTGATATTGAATCATATGAAATTGGCAGTTCAAAGCCCTAGCTGACAAAGTAGCAGAGGTGTAAACTTTTTTACCCCATCGCTCTAAGGACCTGGATTCCCTTTCAGAGGGGAGGGGGTTTTTAGTAGATGTAGTTGCTACAGCTTTAGGGCCCTAGGAGATAGTCTCTGGATCTGCAAATGGGGCCTTGTATAAATGGTGATGAGTGTCCGGGACCCTGTAGAACCTATCGGGCTTAGCAGGGGCCGGAGGTAATGAATCAGGAGCAGTGCAAGCATCATTAAATGCATCATCTACAACAGAAAGAACTGGAGGAATAGCTAAAGGCCTATGCTGTGGCAAATGTAGAAAGGTTCTAAGCCTTTTCCTGGAGTCTGAGAAATCTTGGCCCTGCCACTGAAATTGTTCCCTCATAGCATGCAAGGTTTCCCCAAAGGAAAATTCCTCAGGTGGAGAGGCTGAAGGTATGGACTCTTCAGCATCAGAGTCTTCGTAAGGAGAATAAGGAGCCTCAGGAGGGTCTGTATGTTCTGAGTCATCAGAGGAATCATCTGTGGATACAGGCTCTGGGGGCTCTGCTCTAGGCCTCTTCTCTGGAGGTGGATGAGAGGTCCTGTCTGGATGAGGCTGGGATCCACGAATTAAAGAAATGAGATCCTCAGCCAAAGAAAGCATATGGGAACTGGTGCTGGGCCTGTGAGAGGGGGGCTTAACAGGCACCGTTTTTGAAGTTTTAGCTGCTTTAGCCCTGGTAAAGGCCTTAATAGACATGGCTGCAGGAGGCCTAGCAGCTCCACGTGCAGGGGTTGAAATATCCAAGGGAATAGTGTCTGATAATTCCTGAGAAATCGCAACTGCAGGTTGGATTTCCGAAGCCGATTCCACCAGGTTAGAAGAGGCCTCGGTAGAAGGCATGTTTTCGGCTGGGGAAAGAACCGCTTGCTCGGTTTCAGCCGAAACCGAGACACTCGTGGTTGGCGAAACCGCGGACCGCGAGTGTCTGTCCTTTTCCCTGCGTTTTTTGGTTATTTGTGAAGTCGGAGGATCCGACGGCATGATATAAGCAAAATCAGAGCCGAAAAACTGTTCTGCAAACTCCGACCGGCGTCTAAGCGTCCGTCGGTTAAAAGAAGCACAGGCTAGACAAGCTGCTACGTCGTGGTCTGGGCCTAAACAAGGTAAGCAGTAAGAGTGGAAATCTTTATGAGGTATTTGTTTCCCACAAGTTAAACAGTTATTCACTTTTTCTGACATCGGCTGAGGCAAGAAAGAGTCCCCAACGGGTTACTTAGCTTTTTAGAAGTCTTCGAAGTAGTATTCGGTAGTAGTAATCTCTGGTTCTGACCGACCGGCACTTGCGAACAGCTTCTGCTTGGCCACGCGGCAAGAAAGACTGAGGAAAATGGCGTCGGCTGATGCCTTTATACCCGAATAACTGCAGCTATGACGTCGGGTGAAGCGCGACACCAGCCGAAGCCAGACCCAGACTTTGGAATCCGGTCGACCGAAGGGCTGCCTGACGACAGGACAACCCATTTGTAAGGACTGCAGATGCATCCTTGAAGGACATCTATGCAAGCAGAAAAATATGGAATAATGAATAAGAGACATACAAAATGCAGGCTATTTATTAAAAATGGCATTGTCAACTATTTAAATAAACGTGAAGCAACAACAGATGCAACACATACCCATAAATAAATTTTTAGTGCACTTTACTACTGATAATGCAAAAATTCCTAACATAATGCCAACACCTACCAAATTTTTTGGAGTGGCAAAACTATCCAAAGATGTTGCAGCAACTGCACCTAAGTTTGCATACAGAAGGGTGTGCAATTTTAAGAACTTGCTTGAGAGAAAATACAACACAAGAGGGTCACCCTGAGCAAATACAAAGTTGGTAGGTGTACACAATGCAATTTCATTAATACAGAGGAAAAAGGTACTTATGTTTACTACGCAAAAATGAAGAAAACCTGGTAGATACAATTGTAATGCAGCTAGTGTAGTATACCTTGCTTGTTGTGAATCCTACAAGGCTTTCTATACTGGTAAAACTCAATGCTTTTCAACTGAGAATATACCCACACACTTACTGTATTCCAAAGGGTGATTTAACTAAAGCCCTAATTAAGCATGCAGTACAATGTTTAAATTTTAAACATTTTTTTCTTTACTTATTTTACATTTGTTGACTGGGATAGCCCGACTGGACACACATCCATTTACAGTTGAAGTCCGGGGAGAAAAGCTCCACAGTACAGAACAAACAGAATTAAGACAGACAAGCACATATCAGCAATAATGTTGTTGTCTCTTTCGGCTTTTCCCAGTTAGGGGTCGCCACAGCAGAACTTCGGTCCGCTAATGATTGGCAGTAGATTTTTACGTGCAGAGTTGCCTGCCCTGACGCACAACCACGAAGGTACATCCATTCACGCATGTCTCCACACAGAAGATGTTCTAGCTCAGAATCGAACAGGACGTCTTTCTGTGAGGCGACAATGCTACCGCAGCACCACCACCGCAGTGTATGCTAATACAACGTGGTTAACATGAAGTAGCGTTGAACCAGACATCAACCTTTACAGTTATAAACAAGCATATTTACAGTATGTATAATAGGAAGGAAGGTGTGTAGAGTTGTAAACTGTGAATATTATGTAATACATGGACATAGCCAGGTATTCATTAGATGTGATTTAAGTGAGTTTTTAAACTGTGTGGTAGTGGAGATAGAAGTCAAAGAAGGGGGGAGGTTATTCCAGGCTATTTTTGGTTTTAGAAAACGTGGACATTTGACAGAGAGGTGGGGAATGGAGAACTCATTTAGAAATGAGAGAGTCACAGTGGCAGCTAATGATCAATGCCACTATAACCCCTGGACTATATGATTATGCCAATTTTAACTGTGCCCTTATGATTAGAGCTAGTAAGTTATGAAACTTTTTTTCCGAGCAAGGTTTTCTTTTGACACTTTATGATGGTTTATACAAATCTGTATGTGAATTGTCATTCGTTAAGTAAAGGCCCTTATGTTTTTTGCATTTTGTAATTACAGCTTCAAAGTTTTGGTCATGTAATTGTGAACATATAAAAGAAAGTGGCGAATGAGTTACTACAGATTCTGATGATGTCTTGATTAGATGATAGCTCTAAACCTGTGTACTTGTAAAGTCTGTTTGATGGAACAAAAAAAATTCTTGGTGCTTGTTCTTTGGATACATTACTACTGCATTTCCTGCTAACAACACATTTGCAACATACATCTCCTCAGTTCAGGGGAAATGTCCATTTGTTCTCCAAAATATTTCATTTATCCCAGCTATGGTCTGATTAAAAGAAAATTCCTCTACAAGAGGGTAAACATTAATATTTTCCTCACAGTACGAGTTAGGCTTTTGAATGTGTAGAAGGAACATCTCTGTCACCAACAAGTTCCATTTCCTCAGTAATTACTTTGAATTTCTTTACAAGGTATGACCACCTATTATAGCTTCAGATCACAAGGATTCAAAGCCAGTTGTTGTCTAAAGTAAGAAAAATCATCTTTCTTAACTTTAACTACTTCTTGAGATAAAGTTATGGACTCACCATAATGTTCCATTTGTGTTGTCCATTTTCATTCTTCCTCATTTAATGGGTCCAGATCCAAACCCTCGGATCCGACTTGGCAGCTGCTAAAGCTCGTGGCAACCAAAAACTCTCTAGCTTCTCCATTAACCATAATGCACTAGTACCCCAGAACCTGTTTGCTGACTTTACTAGAAATAAATATTTGCAGTGCACAGGAAAAAGGGGAGTGAGTAAGTCACATACCATCAAAAAGAGAAAACTACATCTGGAACTCAGTAAAATGGACAGTGATGGCCCTTTACCAGTCATTCTTCCAGAAGTTTGCAAAGGATGGGGCTTGGTGGGTGGGGAGATGAAGAATGAAAATGGACAACACAGATGGAATGTTATGGCGAGTACATAAAGCACAGTTGTGTACACTTATCATAAATGTAGATGTTAGAGTGTATTCACGGTTGCAGTCATCACATTTGGGTTATCTGCTTGCAGTAGCCCTCAGTCGGCCTGATTATCAAAGTGTTGAGTCCTGCGTCGGTTGCTGTCTCATCTTCCATGACATCAGGTAGTCAGGGGTATAAAGCATGCAGCCGATGCCATTACATCAGCTTTTCTTGCCCCAGATGTCAGGTGTCCCCATAATGGGAAGCAATTATATACAAGGTTACACCTCCAACAAAAAAAAAAAGCAAATAGACCAAAAAGCTTTAAGCATAGTAAACTAGAATAGAGGTATAGTCAATAGAAGTCAGGGGGCTGGAGGGAGGGTAACCAGGACTGCAACAGTGAACAGACTCGAACATCTACCTTTATGGTAAGTGTACACAACTGTACTATGTTCTTCGTGTTTCACTGTTGCAGTCATCACATTTCAGTAGATTCCCAAAGCTAAGGATGGGAGTAGGTAATTAGATAGCATTAGGACCAGCAGTAGCAAATCAAACTCTGGATTTAGAAAAAATTGGCAAGTGGTAATGCTTGGTGAAGGTATGTACAGAACTCCAGGTAGCAGCTTCTAGGATGCCCCTGGTAGGGACACCTCAGAGAAAGGCTGTAGAGGTAGATGCAGCCCTGGTTGAATGTGGTCTTATCCCCTGTGGGGTAGGTTTTCCATGATGTTATAGCAGAAATGAATGCAATGGCCTATCCACTTAGAAATGGTTTGCTTTGAAATGGCCTTCCACTCTGCCCCTGCAGCAAATGCAACCAGCAGCTGTTCAGATTTCCTTGAGAGGTTTAGTCCTGTCCAAGTAAGATCTAAGTAGTCTGTGCAGGTCCGAGTGCAGTATTCATTCCCCTTTGTTCTATGGATTAGAAAAGAAGGTTGGCAAATCAATGGACTGCTTAAGGGCCACACTGGATACCACCGTGTGCATGAAGGAGGGATTGGTCCTCAGGGACACCCTGTCCACATGAAAGATGAAAGGCTCCACTGCCATGAGAGCCTGCAATTCAGACACCCTTCTTGCTGAAGTGATGGCTAGAAGGAAGGCTGTTTTCCAAGAAAGGAATTTCAACTCTGCATTTGCAGCTGGCTCAAAGGGAGGTAAAGTGAGCTTTTCCAGTACAAAGTTAAGGTCCCAGGCTGGAGTAGCGGCTCTCCTGGGTGGCCTTAAGTTTTTGGCCCCTCTGAGGAACTGCTTCAGCAGTGGATGAGAGAAGAGGGGTGGTGTATTGTAATGAGCTGAAATGGCTGAGGCATGAATTTTGATGGAGGAAAAGGAAAGGCCCTTGTGAAGCATCTCAGTTAAGTATTGAACAATCTGAGGTAAATTGGGTGCTGCTGTGCCCATCCCCCGAGTCTGGCTCTATGAACAGAATCTTTTCCATTTTTCAGCATAGGATTTTCTAGTACTAGGCCTCCTTGCCTCCAGAATAACATCCATCACTTACTTACTGAGGGATGGTAACGGAGAGATCAGGCAATTAGCCAGGCTCAGGGTTTGAAGCTGTGGTTGCAGAATCTGGCCCTCCTGCTGGGACAGCAAGACTGGAGCCTGAGGCAAGTGCCATGGTGCCAGCAGTGACACAGTGCGCAAGAGGGGATACCAGTGTTGGCGTGGCCAGTCTGGTGCAATCAGTATTGTCCTTGGTTTGTCCTGTTTGATCTTTAGTATTACTTTGTAGAGGAGAGGCAGAGGGGGAAGGCATAAACTGATAGGTTTTTCCAGGTGAACGACAGGGCATCCACTTTCCAAGCTTGTTTGTGTGGAGTCAATTTGTCCAATTGGTAGTTCTGAGGGGAAGCAAACAGGTCTATCTCTGGGCTCCCACCATTTGTTTCTCAACATGTTGAATATCTTTGGTTCCAATTTCCACTCGTGTAGGTTCATGAGATTTCTGCTTAGGTCGTCTGCCAATGTATTTAGCTTTCCTAGCAGGAATTGAGCCTGTAGGTGCACTTGGTAGCTTAAGGCTGTGTTCCACAGAGCCATGGCTAGTCTGCAGACAGGATATGAGTGGGTTCCTCCCCGCTTGTTTATGTACCACATAACAGTGGTAGTGTCCATCTTTACCAACAATTGTCCTGGAAGAATGTGGTCTTTGAAGGCTGTCAGAGCATTCTGTACGGCTAACTTTCTTTTTGATTGATATGCAGGTGCCATCCCCATTTTTTCTAGAACTTCTCTTTCCTTCACTATATTCTACAGCCTTTGTGGTGTATTTGCTTTTAGATAAAGGTAAAGTTTATGTTGTTACAATTGCATTTATATATATATATTTTTTTTTTTTTGGGGGGGGGGGCGGCAAGAAAAACTAAAGAAAATGTCGTTGGCTGCATGTTTTATACCCCTGACGTCATGGAAGAGGAGAAAGCAACTGACGCAGGACCCAAGACTTTGATATTCAGGCCGACTGAGGGCAACCCGTCAGCAGATTACCCAAATGTAATGACTGCAACAGTGAAACACGAAGAACATGCTAACAATTTCCTTACAAATGCCAGATGATTAATTGTCTAATTCAGGCAGAAAGCCAGGACATACTATCGTCCAGGTATGGGTATATCTGAATATTTCTTTGCCTGCAAAATGCAATGACTGGAGCTAGGCACTTTGTGAATACCCTGGGCGCAGTAGATAAGCCAAAGGGCAGTGCAGAGAACTGATAGTGCATGTAGCCTGCTTTGAAGCGTAGGTATCTTCTGCAACATTCCCTTATTGGGATGTGCAGGTAGGCTTAGCATCTTGAATTTTGTGATCACCAAAAGGTCAGGTCCAGGATAGGATGCCAGGAACGGTCTTGTCTGGGTACCCGAAAAAGTCTTGAGTAGAAACCTTGTCCCCATTCTTCTTCTTCTGTGACAGGTTGAATAGCCCTGATGCTTAAGATAGAGAGAACTTGCTCTTGAGCCTCTGCCCACTGATTTGGAGGTAGATCTGGCCAACTGTTCAGGGTTGGTAAGGAGTGGAAGTGTAATCTGTATCCTTGGGAAATTATAGTTAAAACCCATTTGTTCTGGGTAATTAATTCCCAATTTTTTGCCTGCAGGGCAATCCTTCCCCCTAAAGGAGCAGTCAGCTGTGGAGGGCTTGGAAGGTCATTGAGACAGTTTACCACAGGGGGGAGTCTTACTACTCCCTGCTTTGGAAGTGGGAGCCCCCCCACTGCTTAGAAATGTGAGAACCTTGGGACTGAAGCTTGGGCGTTCTGCTGGTTCTGGGTTTGGACTGAGAAGGCCTGGAAGAGGCAGAAAAGGACCAATTCTTAGAGGGCCAATGCCTACTAAATCTGGGAGGCTGCACTTGCAAGAAATCTTTAACAGTTTGCATAGATTTAGCTTTTTCCTCCATCTTTTTAAGTACTACTTCTGCTTTGTTGCCAAATAGGCGGTCTTGTTTTAAGGGAGCATCCAGCAATTTAGCTTTAACATGATCTGGCAAAGATTGCTCCTTAAGCCAAGCATGCCTTCTAAGTACAGACCCAGTGACAGCAGTCCTGCAAGATGCCTCTAATGAATCAAAACCACATTGCAAAGCATGTTTTCCAACTTGTTCAACAGAATGCATTAAATCCTGTAAATCTTTATTTTCAGCAGTCAGGAATCAACATAATTTTCTGTTTAAGGAATCCAATAATATGCTGCTGATACTTTAACATATGAAACTGGCAGTTTAAGGCCCTAATGGCCAGGGTTGCAGAAGTGTATACCTTCTTACCCCATCTACCCAGTGCCCTGGAGTCTCTATCAGAGGGGGTAGGATTTTTGGCAGTAGTAGCCTTAATGCCCTTGGGTCCCTGTGAAATAGTCTCAGGATCCACAGTAGGATTTTTAAAGACGAACTTGAGAGTCAGGAACCCTGCAATACCTATCCGGTTTTCTGGAAGCAGGAGGTAGAGAGTCAGGGGCCAGGCTAGATTCCGAGCAGGCATCATCCACAATGTTCAGTACAGGACGGATGGCCAAAGGCCTGTGTTGGGGCAGGAGTAAGAAATCCCTAAGCCTCTTCTTGGAGTCAGAGTAATCCTGGCTCTCCCAGCGAAAATGCTCTCTAAGAGTATGCAAGGTTTCACCAAAAGAGAAATCCTCTGGAGGGAAAAGCAGAGGGAATGGAGTCCTCTGCATCAGAATCCTCATAGGTGGATAAGGGTAGATCCTAGTCATCAGAAGAAACAGAAATTTCACAGTCCTGATCCGAAGAATCAGAAGGAAAATCAGTCCTAGGTCTCTTAGAGGGGGAAGGGTGGCTTCCCCTGATTAGAGTAATAAGGTCTTCAGCCATTCTTATTTGTTTTTTAGGCATAGGGGCCTGACCATGCGGTCTGGGCGTTGGTTTTCTAGGCATGGATCGAGTTTTAGGCCTTGAAGAAGAAGATGGCGTTGGTTTAATATGCAAGCCAGTAGGCCTGAATACACCCTCAGAAGCCGGTGCCTGCACAGCAGCTCCGGACTCATCCGAGGTAGAGACATCTGCAGGTTCCACAGTCGAAGAAGCATCTTGCGGCATACCGGACTCCAAATGGGTCTCAATAGAGGCCTGCGAATCTGAAGTGGCGGGTATCAGGGGCTGCGAAAGCACCTCACTGAGTACTGACGAACTGGCGACTAGCTTAGGAGAAGCATTGTTGGCAGCTTTGGACCTATGCGGTCTGTCTCTGTCTTTATCTTTGCATTTTTTTGGAATGTTGGTAGTCGTGTGGCTTACCAAAGCCATTTCTGGATAACTGAACATAGTACCAAAATATTTAGAAGCGTAAATAAATGGACGAATAGTTCGAGGTTTGAATAAGGCACAAAACCGACAGAGAGGTATGTTGTGGTCTGGGCCTAAGCAAGGAATGCAGTACGAATTAAAATCTTTATGAGGTATTTGCTTTCCACAAGAAATACAATTGTTAACTTTTACTGACATCGGTTTAAAGCAAGAAAAAGGTTCCCCAGCAGGGTACTTAGCTTAGTTGAATACTTCAGTTCTGAAACTCGAAAATGAAAACTTCAGGAGTTGGCCGACCAGCACTTGCGAACTGCTTCTGCTTTGGGCACCGCACAGCAAGAAAGACTGACGTAATGGCATCGGCTGCATGCTTTATACCCTTGACTACCTGACGTCATGGAAGATGAGACCACAACCAACGCAGGACCCAAGACTTTGATAATCATGCCGACTTGAGGGCTACTGCAAGCAGATAACCCAAATGTGATGACTGCAACAGCGAAACACAAAGAACATCTTCATCTGATTATGTCAATTTTTTACTGAGCACAGTTAACCAAAATAATACCCTACCTCTAGAGACCAGATCCAATTTGTAATGAGTAACAAAGGTATGGGGAGTAGCCCAAGTAGGTAACCAGATTAATTGATTTCTATAGATATATTCATTTTCAAGTTATAGGCTTGGTTATTTCTCTGAATACGATGTAAAGAAGAAATTTAAAACAGAGGGATGTAAAATGGCCCATTTTTATTGTCTCCCTAAAATTCATAAAAATTTAAGGAAGCCTCCGGGGAGACCAATAGTTTCAGGCTGTGAATATTTTACTCACAAGCTGGGCGCAGTTTTACATCTCTATTTAGCTCCTGTGGTGTATACCTTACCCTCTTATATTCGTGATGCATTTGATTTTTTGGCAAAAATTAGTGATATTAAATGGAATAAGGATATGTATTTTTTCTCAACTGATGTTAAAAGTCTTTATACGAATTTAAATCATAGTTTCGGCTTGGAAGCCCTAAGATTCTTTTTGGGTAGTTTGCCTGTTACAGAATATATAATAGAGTTGGTTTATTTTTGTTTGACTCAATTTTTTTGAATTTAATAATGACCTTTACAAACAAAAAAAAAGGAACAGCCATGGGGGCTGCTTTTGCCCCCAAGTATGCTAATTTGTGTATGGGGCTTTTTGAAAATAAATATATCCATAGAAATCAATTTTTTCATGACTACGTTATTAGATATTTTCGATATATTGATGATTTAATTTTTATTTGTGAAGGTGGTTCAGAATTGGTGTCTTGTTTTATTGATGAGACATAATAATAGATATAGTTTACAATTTGATGGTCTTAAGATAGGAATATGCATTCCTTTTTTGGATGTGATGCTCAGTATCAAACAAGGTACTGAACTTCTTACTTCTGTATATAGAAAGTTTGATTGTGGTACACAGTATGTACACATGGTGATAGTTGTCACCCTTCACACACTATTTCAGCACTCTAGATTGCTAGATTATGTAATAATATCAATGATTTTAAATGGGAAATGGGAAAAAGAAGTTATGTACTCACCATAACGTTCCATCTGAGTAGGTACTTCATTTGTCTGCAACCTGTGTGGGTATCTGATCCGACTTCGGATCCGAGCCAGCAGCTTACCAAGCTCCAAGATCCGAGCTCCTAGCTCCTCCACCCTACCCATAATCCCCTGCTACCAACCACATTACCTCAGATCGTTTTTTTTTGCCTTACCAACCTGTAAACATGAAATATCAACTGCAAAGGTGATCAGAAAATCCCGAAAGGTTCGGGGGATGGCAGGGGGGGGTCGGTTGCAGACAAATGAAGTACCTACTCAGATGGAACGTTATGGTGAGTACATAACTTCTTTATCTGAAGTAGTTACTTCATTTGCTCTGCAACCTGTGGGACAGAGTCCCCAGCTACTTATAAGAACCTGGGTGGTCCTTAAGGAAGGATATTCCGAAGCACCGCGGAGCCAAAAGAAGCCCTACTTCTCGAAATCACATCTAATTTATAATGAGAAATGAACGTATGAGAAGAGGACCAAGTAGCTGCTGAACATATGTCGTCTACTGGAACCCTAGACCAGAAGGCTGTTGAAGTGGCTACAGATCTTGTAGAATGAGCACGGATATTAACCGGGGCTGGTTTGCCAGACGATATATACCCCTGAATAATACACTGACGAACCCAATTTGCCACAATGACTTTGGAAATGGCTTTCTAGTCCTATGCAAGTAGAAATGCAGCTGTCTGTGTACATCCAATTTGTGTAATGTGTATTCTCCCTTGTTCTGAAATGTGGGAAAAAACACTGGTAGATTTATTGATTGATTTATATTTGCTTCTGAAGCAACCTTAGGCAAGAAAGACGGGTTAGTCCCGAAGGACACTATCTTTGTGAAAGATAAGGTAAGGAGACTTCATACACAAGGCTTGTAATTCTGAAACCCTTTTGGCTGAAGTAATAGCCACTAAGAAGGCTGTTTTCCATGACAAGAACTTCAACGGAATTGAGGCCGCAGGTTCAAAAGGTGGACTCGTTAAGGCTTGCAAGACTACAGTGAGGTCACATGGGGAACCACAGACTTTATCGGTGGATTTAAAAGGAAGATGCCTCGTAAGAAGGTTTTGCACAACTTTGTAGATGCTAAGGAACCTATGCCATCACCCACATGAAAATGGGAGATGGCCGCCAATTGTACCTTAACCTTAGAAGCGCTTGCTCCCTGTTGAAAGATTAATGAGAGGAAGTCTAGGATGGTCGGGATAAGGACAGTAAATGGGTCCAAGCCCTTATCTTCAGCCCAAATGGAAAAACGTTTCCACTTACTGTTGTAAAATTTTCTGGTAGATGGCTTATGAGCCGCAACCAGAATGGCCTTAACGGGAGATGAGATACCTGGAGTCCTAGCCATTAATGGAACTGGATCAGCCAAGCCGCAAGCTTGAGGTTGACCAGGTTGGGCGTTGGACAAACCGCGGGATGAGAAATCAGTTCTGGACTGGGATCCAGAATCCACCGAGGAGCCACACTGAGACAGCAGAAAGGGGAACCAGATCTGCCGAGGCCAGAATGGGGCTATGAGGATAACTCTGCTCCCCAACCGACAGGCTTTCTGAATGAACTTCATCATGAGAGGAAGGGGAGGATAAGCATAAAGGAGCCCGGGAGGCCAAGCATAGATCAGAGCGTCTCTGGGGGGAATTATTGCGAAGTACTCGCTGCATTTTGTGTTTAAAGGAGAAGCAAAAAGATCGCAGCAAGGATGACCCCATTTGTG
Source organism: Protopterus annectens (assembly GCF_019279795.1). Lineage (NCBI taxonomy): Eukaryota > Metazoa > Chordata > Ceratodontiformes > Protopteridae > Protopterus > Protopterus annectens. The sequence goes on along the minus strand of NC_056733.1, from coordinate 1,166,599,693 downwards.
GAAGATCTGTTTCGCAACAGATGGATTCAGAGACCACTCGTATGGAGTGAGGAGCACCCGACTTAGCTTGTCCGCTAATATGTTGGATCGTCCCAGGATGTGCGTTGTTACCAGAAAGCGGTTGGTGGAGATCGCCCATTCCCAAACTCTCATGGCCTCTCGACACAGGGGGTAGGATCTGGTTCCGCCCAGTTTGTTTATGTACCAGACTACAGACATGTTGACTGTCTGGATCGCAATAGTCCCCAGGGGAAGAAGGTCGTGGAGAGCTTGCAACGCCAAAAGCACCACCCTCATCTCTAGGACATTGATATGCAATGCGGTCTCTAGGGGAGTCCACGTGCCTTGAACTGATCTGCCTGAACAATGCCCCCCCCCCACCTGAGGCGAGAAGCGTCCGTGGTCAACGTGGCTTCGACCGGGGGGATCACAAAAGGCCTCCCTTCTCTGATTCCCGTGCATGCAACCACCAAAGAAGGGAGTCCCTGCAAACTCTGCTCAGCAGTATGGGTGTGTTCAACGGGTGGAGCAAGAGGGACCATTGGACTTGAAGGGTCCATTGCAATATTCACATTCGCAGGTGGGCATGGAGGGAAAGACCGATCGCGGCTGCCATAGACCCTAGTGCCCTCAGGACTAACTCCGCTGGAGGAGAAGGATTCCGGAGAAGGGCTAATACCTGATAAAACAAGCTGTTTAGTCTGATTGATGTTAGGGTAGCTCGAGAGATTCGAGTATCCAACCTGGCCCCTATGAATTCCAGGGCTTGAGTGGGGCACAGGCAGCACTTCTGCAGGTTTACTGAAATGCCTAGGTTGTGAGCTAGAGTCAGTGCGCAATCTCTCGCTACCGAGAGCCGATGCCTTTTGGTCGCGGTAAGGAGCCAGTCGTCTAGGTACGGGAAGACCTGAATGCCCTGAAGTCTCAGGTGGGCAGCAACCACCGCCATGACTTTGGTGAACACTCTGGGGGCTGAAGTGAGGCCGAATGGAACTGATAATGACTGGCTCCGAGCCCGAAGCGGAGAAACCTCCTGGATCATCTGTCCATTAAAATGTGGTAGTACGCATCCTTGAGGTCTATGGAACACATCCAGTCTTTCTCCCGCAGAAGGGGGAGGATAGATTGAAGAGTGACCATCCGGAACTTTTCCTTGGGAATAATCAGGTTCAGAGCGGAAAGGTCTAAGATGGGTCTGAGGTCCCCTGTTTTCTTTGGCACCAAAAAGAACCTTGAGTAATAACCCAATCCGGACTTGATCTGGGGGAACGGGCTGGATGGCTCTTTTTCTTAGCAGCTTTAAAATCTCTAAAGCCGCCGCCTCCCTCTGATCGGGTGGTACATCGGGGAGGTGTCTGGTTTTGGGGGGAAGATTTAGGAAAGGAATGAAGTAACCTCTGGAAATGATACGGAGCACCCATCGATCCGTTGTAAGGGACTCCCAGTTTGACAGGTGCTCAGTCAACCACCCCCCCGACTGCCTCCAGAGAGGGACAGTTGGGCAAGCCCTCAGGGCTGTTGCGCGGGTCTGTCAGAGAAAGGTTCTCTAGACCCGAAATTACGCGGCCCCCCTCTGCCTCTGGGCCGGCGTCCACCTTGTCCTCCTCTGCCTCTAGAGGACCAGTGGTCCGCAGCTGGATGGGATTGCTGAGACTTGCGGAACCACAGCTTCTTTTGTCCCCTCTGATTCCTGGAGAAGGATCTTTGGGGGCTAGAGAAGCGGACTCAGACGGCAGACAGAGTCTTCCCGTCCTTTTCGCTTTGGACCAGCGTATCGCGAACAGTCTTGCCGAAAAGAGCAGAACCGTCAAAGGGGGCGTTCATGAAGGACGCCTTGAAGGGATCCACGAAGTCGCAAAGATGGAGCCAGGCGTGACGTCGTAAGACGACCCCTGCTCCGCTGGCTCTAGCGGCTCCCTCCGAAGCATGAGAGAGGAGCCGCATAGATATACTGGAGATGGATTTCAGAGTGGCCATTCGTGTCGTAAACACATTCCTGTCTCAGACCGACATGGACTCTTGGGGGGCTGCAGCGTATTCCTTGATCAAGTCTCGCTGTAGCCTGATGGTATGTGCCATATAGTTCAGCGCCCTCATAGAAAAGGTCGCTGAAGCAAATATCCGCTTCCCAATCCAGTCCAACGCTCAAGATTCTTTATCTGGCGGGTGGACCAGAGAACTCTCCTGAGCAAGTTCTTTCTTGATGGCCACCGTCACGAACATGGCATCAACAGGGGATCCTTTGGCCCACGATTGCCTATCTGTGGGGGGCTCAGTATTTTGTCGGGACGCCTAGGTATTGGCTCCACGGTGTCGGGCTCCTTCCACGCCCTGGTGGTAATTAAGTCCACCAGGGGGTCGGCCGGATGGGACACCCAGGAAGTAGATGGGCCTGCCTCAAACGCCTCCAGGAACACGGATTCATCAAGGGAAGGTTTTTGGGCAGACCACCCCCCTCTAATACGCAACATTTCCATGATGTCTCCAAAGGAGACATCTTCAGGGGGTGACCTTGGGGAACCCTCCCTATCATCTAAGTCCGAGTCAGTGGTAACGGACTCGGGGGAGTCCAGGTGCCTCCTTTTACACAGACGTTTCCGAGGAACCTCCTTGGTGGGGCTATCCGAAGAGGGCTCGTCCACGGGTTGTTGTTCCACAAAAGGAACTAGCTGGAGGGCTTGGGCAGGCTGTCCCGATGGTCGGATGATGGAAGACAGACCCTCATACAGTGGGGGTACAGGTGGATCCACAGCCCGGACCGGGGATCTGGAGGATCTCGACAGTACCCTCTCCACTACCTCAAAAGCCGAAGGAGAATCACCCTCGCCAGCCTCAGAGCAATCTCCTCGGCTCCGAGGAAGGGATCGGGGTCGGAGCCGAAGCAGTCGGCACCGAGAGAGAGGTGCGCTCCGAAGCCAACAGCTCCAAAGATACAACAACTCCCTCGGATCCGATGCTCAGCCCTCGGCCCCGAAAGCTCGGATCCAACAAGCTTGAGGGCATAGTCGGCGAAGAGACCAGCGCTATCGGCGCCGACAATTTCCTGGGTCCGAATGGGCATGGATCCGATGACTCCGAGATCCGAAAACAAGTCGGAGAAGGAGTGATCGGGGCAAACATGGGGGCCGCGCTCCCCCCCAGAGGGGGGGGGGGCAAGAGCACCCCCATCTGCATTTGGGTCTGTAAGAACAGACGCATCATCCGATCCATAACCGCTTCGGAGATGCTTTTTGTTGACCTGGAAGAGGTAGTAGAGGTGGGCCAGGAGGGCCGCCTCGACGACCTCGAGGGAGACGGATCTTCCTCCTCCGGAGAGAAGCTAGGCGAACGGAGCAGAGAGGAGAAGGATCCAGAGACCCCCGAAGGAGATTTAGTTATTTTAGCTGGCGGAGCCGAGGGGTGAGACTCGGCCCGCCTTTTATGGGATCTATGTCCCTCCTTATCCTTGTGCCTCTTCTCCTTAGTTGAGGAGGCACTAGTTTCCCCAGAGCTGAAACCCAAAGTGGGAGGTTGAGTCCCGGGTTGAGCTGAGGGAACAGAGGGTGCCGAGGCCGCTAAGGCAGCCGGAGCCCGAACAGGAGAGGAAGAAGAAGCTGACTCCTGGGGGAGCTTTCCCGCCAGGATCAGCTTGTTCTTCCTATCCCGAAGTGCCCGGGGGTTAAAGGCCGCACAGATCTGGCAGGCCTCTGAGAGATGGGCTGCCCCCAGGCACAAAACGCACCGAGTGTGGCCATCAGCTGGGGAAAGCTTGTGGCCACACTCACTACATTTGGAAAAAATGGCCTTAGGCCCTTCCGCCATGTTGAAGCACTCACACACACACCCCAAACGCTAAGGGAGGAGGGGGAGTGACAAGAAAACTAATTACTGTACCAGTAAAAATTTAAAAAACTAACACTAACAAGGGGGTAGAAGGTTTTACTACCACACACACACGATTTTGAAAGTTTTTGGTGAAAAAAGATAGAAACGATCTCACCCAACCAGGAGCTCTTCAAAAGTAAAGCTTCTTCAGCCGCGTTAAAAAACAATCTGAGGTAATGTGGTTGGTAGCAGGGGATTATGGGTAGGGGGAGGAGCTAGGATCTCGGATCTTGGTAAGCTGCTGGCTCGGATCCGAAGTCGGATCCGATACCCACACAGGTTGCAGAGCAAATGAAGTAACTACTTCAGATCTATAGTTAGTATGTTCAATAGCAGGGGCTATAGTTATAGACTTCTTGAGAAGAGTTGGAACAAATTATGCAATGCTCTTATTGCAGGGCATCAATATAGTGATAGATATGTTGCAGCCCCTTCAACTATTGGGAATAGAGATGGTCAAGAGATAATTTATTTTGTAACTACCTTTGGATGTTTTAGTGATGTAGTTATAGAACAGGTTAAATATTACTGGAAATATTTATGTTCGCTGAAAAATGTTGCTCCCTGGCTAAATGTTAATTTAGGTATTTCTTATAGACGGGGGAGAAATATCCACAATTTTTAAGTGAAAGGTAGATTTTGTTTGCCAACTAATAATATATTATGTAATTTTTATCTGGCAGGAACGATTTGTTGTAATAAGTGTAAAGCATGTAAATTTATAGTTCAAAGTTTTTCCATGATAAATAGTATTCCATTTCAAACTTGGAATAATTTTTTATATGATACTGTGGGTGTAGTGTATGCTCTTAAATGACCCTGTAACCTATTTTATATAGGAGAAACAAAGAGGGCTTTTAAAATAAGATTGTTGGAGCACACAAGAGACATTCACAATCACAAAATAGAGAGTTCTATTGCAACACATTTTCATAAATTTCATAATGGTAACAATGAAGAAAGTACAGTTTTGTACCTACCATAAATGTAGATGTTAGAGTGTATACCCTGCTGCAGTCATCACACTAGGGTTATCCTGCAGTCAGGTGGTCCCCGCAGTCGGCCCGAATTCCAAAGTCTTGGTCCGGTGTTGGTTGCTGTCACTTCTTCCCTGACGTCAGAGTGCCAGGGGTATATAGAGACATCTAACACCATTTTCTTCGGTTTTTCTTGCCCAAGATGTCAGGTGCCCCTAATAGGTAGGCAAAAAAATATATTATATACATATATATATATATATATATATATATATATATACATATATATATATATATATATATATATATATATATATATATATATATATATATATATACATACATATATATATATATATATATACATATATATATATATATACATATATATATATATATATATATATATATATATATATATATATATATATATATATACATATACATATATATATATATACATATATATATATATATATATATACATATATATATATATATATATATATATATATATATACATACATATATATATATATATATATATATATATATATATATGTGTATATATATACATACATACATACATACATATATATATATATATATATATATATATATATATATATATATATATATATATATATATATATATATATATATATATATATATATATATATATATATATATATATATATATATATATATATATATATATATATATATATATATATATATATACATATATATATATATATATATATATATATATTCACACACACACACACACATACATATACATATAGCTATATGGAAAAAATAAAACAAAACCCTTAGGCACAAGCAAATACACCACAGAGGTAGTATAGAATAGAGTGGTAGAGATAAGTTCAGCTAGTTCAGAGGGGATGGAGGGAGGGTAACCTGGACTGCAGCAGGGTATACACTCGAACATCTACATTTATGGTAGGTACAAAACTGTACTATGTTCATCGTGTTACCCTGCTGCAGTCATCACACTTGGGTAGAATCCCAAAGCTAAGGATGGGAGGTTGAGTCAAACAGGGTTAGAGGAGGCTAGAAGGCCCTGCAAATCTGCAGTGGCGAAGCCAGCTCTAGTCTTAGAGTAAAGTGGTAAGTGGTAATGTTTGGTGAAGGTGTGTACTGAACTCCAAGTTGCAGCTTCCAGAATATCCTTGGTTGGCACCCCCCTGAGGAAGGCTGTAGATGTAGCTGTTGCCCTGGTAGAGTGGGGCCTTATGGTAGCAGGAACTGGTTTTCCATGGTGGGTGTAGCAAAAGCATTATGCAATGTCCTATCCATTTGGAAATGGTTTGTTTTGAGATAGCCTTTCCTTGTGATGCTGTAGCATAGGATACAAAAAGCTGGTCAGATTTTCTGAAAACCTTAGTTTTATCCAAGTAGTAACGTAGCTGCCTGTGAATGTCCAAGGAATGCAGGAGTCTTTCTCCTTTGTTCTGTGGATTTGGAAAGAAGGTGGGTAAATGGATGGTTTGATTTAGAGCCACACTGGATACCACCTTAGGCATAAAGGAAGGGTTCGTTCGTAGAGAAACTCTGTCTTGATGAAAATGAGGAAAGGCTCTACTGCCATTAGTGCCTGAAGCTCTGAAACTCTTCTAGTTGAAGTGATTGCTAGCAGCAGGGCAGTCTTCCATGATATAAACTTTAAGTCAGCTGAGAAAGCTGGCCCAAAAGGAGGTAGCGTGAGTTTTTCCAGAACAAAGTTGAGGTCCCAAGTAGGTGTTGGTGCTCTCCTGGGAGGCCTAATGTTCTTGGCCCCTCTGAGAAACTGCCTTAAGAGTGGATGTGTAAAATAAGGGAGGATCCGTGTTGTAGTGAGCAGAAATGGCTGAGGCGTGGATTTTAATAGATGAAAAAGAAAGCCCTTTGTGTAACATCTCAGATAGATATTGCAGAATTTGAGGTATGTCAGGCTGAAGGGTATTTTGGCCTTTAGCTTGGTTCCAGGCGCAAAACCTTTTCCATTTGTCTGAGTACGCTTTCCTGGTGCTGGGCCTCCTGGCCTCCAGAATAACTTCCATAACAGCTTGCAAGAGAGGTGCTGGCTGGTTGCTTAGGTGATTTGCCATGCAGTCAAGTTTAAGGTTTTGAGCTGGCTGTGTAGAATCTGATTGTCTTGCTGTGTGAGCAGGTGGGTAATTTGTGGTAGAATCCATGGTGGGCCCTGGGCCATATTCCTTAATAGTGGGTACCAGTGCTGGCGTGGCCAGTCTGGGGCAATGAGCATCATTCGGGGGTCTCTCCATCCTGACTTTCAGTAGCACCTTTGTGAGAAGGGGTAGTGGAGGAAAGGCATATACTGTTAGCATTTTCCAACTGAATGAGAGTGCGTCCACTTTCCAAGCTTGATAGTGAAAAGTCCTTGTGATAAACTTTGTTAGCTGATAGTTTTGAGGGCTGGCAAACGGGTCTATGTCTGGGAGCCCCCATTCTTGAGTTATCATTGCGAATACTTGTGGATCCAGTTTCCACTCGTGGGGATCCATGATGTTTCTGCTTAGGTCGTCTGCCAATGTGTTCTTTTTTCCTGGCAGGAATTGAGCTTGTAATTGAACTTGGTAAGCCAGTGCTGTGTTCCACAAGGTCACTGCTTGCCTGCATACAGGGTAGGAGTGTGTACCCCCCTTGTTTGTTTATGTACCACATTACTGTGGTGTTGTCTGTCCTTATGATCAGCTGTCCTGGATGCAAGAGGTCCTTGAAGACTGTCAGAGCATTTTGTACAGCTAGCATTTCTTTTTGATTGATGTGCAGATTCCTTTGATCTGCTGTCCATAAGCCTTGAACGCACCGTCCTGCCATGTGTGCCCCCCCAGGCATAGTCCGATGCATCTGTTGTCATAGTTTGCCTGGCCGGGGGTAGGGTGAAAGGCTGACCCTTGTTGAGTGACAAGCCTGTGTCCACCATAGAAACTCCTGTTGAAGGCAGGGAATGAGATTTATCATTGTTTCCAAGCTGTGGCTGTGTTGAGTCCATACGCTTTTTAGGTACCATTGTAATTTCCTCATATGCAGTTTTGCAAATGGTATTAGTAGTATGCAAGATGCCATGAAGCCCAAGGACTGCAGAATTTTTCTTGCAGGGAGCTGGGTCTTTGTTGCCATTGTTCTGAAGTATTGAGTTAATTGCAGTGGTTTGTCTGGCGTCAGATAAGCCATCTGGCCCGTTTTATTCAAGCTGGCACCCAGGAATGTCATTTTGTGAGGGCACTAGTTTTGATTTCTTTTCGTTTACTGTGTACCCTAGGCAACTTAGAAGATGTCTTACAAAAGCCAGGTGTTGTAAGAGAATGTCCTTGCTTTCTGCTTGGATGAGACAGTCGTCCAGGTATGGGTATATTTGAATTCCTCTCTGTCTGCAGTATGCAATTACTGGTGCCAGGCATTTTGTGAAGACTCTGGGCGCAGTAGATAAGCCAAAGGGCAGTGCAGAGAATTGGTAATGGGTTGAACCTGCAATGAAACGGAGGTATCTTCTGCAATTTTGTCTGATAGGGACATGCAGGTATGCCTCCTTGAGGTCCAATTTTACTAGCCAAGCTTTCTTGCCCAACATGGGAAGAAGCTGCTGTAGTGTTAGCATCTTGAATTTTGGTACTTGCAAGAAGGTGTTTAAAATTGAAAGGTCCAGAATGGGTTGCCAAGCATTGTCCTTTCTGGGGACTAGAAAGAGCATTGAGTAAAATCCTTGGCCTTGCTCCTGTGTAGGTACCAGTTGAATGGCTCTCATTGTCCATGAGAGCTGTAATTTGTTTTTGTGCCTCTGCCCATTGATTTTGTGGCAAGTTTGGCATTCCTTTTATCCCTGGTAAGGTGTGGAAATGGAATCTGTATCCGTGTGAGATAATGTCTAGGACCCATTTGTCCTTTGTGACGATGCGCCAGTTGTCTGCAAAAAGTGCTAATTTTCCTTCCAAGGGAGCTGCCAAGAGGGTTTTGCTTGGCAGTTTGAGGTTTAAGTCATTGTGTTTGCCTTCTAGTGGTTTGGGACCTGTCTTCTCCTCCCTTCTGTGTTATAGTGCCCCATTGGCGAGGTTTGTAAGGGATTTGTGCTTGTCCTCTGCCCCTTGGGCGCCTGTATTTACCCCTCTGTGGTCTGTCAGAAGCTGGAAAGGACCAATTTTTTGTTGGTCAATTTCTGCTGAAGCGTGGGGGCTGTACCTGTAAGAAATCTTTGACTGTCTGCATAGATTTTGCCTTATCCTCCATTTTCTTTAAAACCTCCTCTGCTTTAACCCCAAATAAAACATCCTGCTGTAAGGGTGCATCCAGTAACTTTGCTTTAACATGATCAGGCAGAGATTGTTCCTTTAACCAAGCATGCCTACGTATAACAGACCCAGTAACAGCTGCTCTAGAGGAAGCTTCCAAGGCATCAAAACCACATTGTAAAGTATGTTTGCCCACCTGTTCAGCTGCATGCAACAGATCTTGCATTTCCTTGAATTCAGACTGATGAGGGTGCGTGCCCATTTTTTGTTTTATTTGAGACATTGGGAATTGCTGGTATTTAAGCATGTGAAATTGACAATTTAGTGCTCTCATAGCTAGAGTAGTTGAGGTGTAAACCTTCTTCCCCCACCTATCTAGTGCTCTGGAGTCCCTTTCTGAGGGTACAGGATTTTTAGCCATAGAAGCCTTAGCCCCTTTGGGACCCTGGGAGTTTGTCTCTGGATCAGCAGCAGGGCTTTTGTAAAGGAATTTGTGTGAGTCGGGCACTCTATAGTATCTATCTTGTTTGGCTGGAGCAGGAGGCAGAGAATCTGGATTTAGACTAGATTCTAAGAAGACATCATCCACGATGTCCAAAACTGGGGGGATAGCAAGTGGTCTGTGCTGGGGGAGTAAAAGAAACTCTCAGAGCCTTTTCTTTGAGTCAGAGTAGTCCTGACCTTCCCAGTGGAAATGTTCCATCATGGTGTGTAAGGTTTCCCCAAAGGAGCAATCTTCAGGGGGTGAAGCTGAGGGAATGGAGTCTTCAGCATCAGAATCTTCATAAGGGGGGAAAGGAGTAATCCTGTTCCTCAGAGGAGCCTGAGGAAACAGACACCTGATCAGAGGAGGCATAATCCTCCTCCTCTTGCCTAGGCCTTTTGTCGGGGGGAGGTTGGGAATCCCTGATCAAAGAAAGCAAATCTTCAGCCATTTTAAGCATCTGTTTCTTAGGCATAGGGCCTTGACCTGGAGACTGAAGTGTAGGCTTTTTTGGTTTTAGAGGAGTCTTAAGCTTAGCATAAGACTTTATGGTGCGGTCTGAAGACACCTTCAGAAACCGAAGGTGTTTCTGCAGCACCGGCTTCCCCTACTGCAATGTCGTCAGTAGGGCCCAAGGAAAATGGCTGCGTCGGCCTAGAAATATCTGCTGGGGGATCCGATGTGGTCTGGGGATCCAATTCAGCAGTAGCCAGGGGCTGCGTAGGTGCCTCACTGAAAACCGGAGAACCGGCGACCGGGCCAGCCGAGGCCTCAGAGTCTGGCTTGGATCTAGGCTGCCTGTCCTTATCCTTGCGTTTTTTATGCACGTCGGTAGTCGGTTGCTCTGATGGCACAGTGTAATTAAATTTTCTACCGTAGTGTCGTGCGAAATCAAAGCAACGCTTTACAGTTTGCTTATTGAACCTAGCACAAAACAGACAACCAGTGACGTCGTGGTCTGGGCCTAGGCAAGGTATACAAAAAGAATGAAAGTCCTTATGAGGTATTTGCTTCCCACAAGAAATGCAATTGTTAACTTTTTCTGACATCGGACTGAGGCAAGAAAAGGTTCCCCAATGGGGTACTTAGCTTTGAAGACTTCGGACTGAAACTCGATTCGAAAATCTCAGGTGTCGGCTGACCGGCACTTGCGAACTGCTTCGGGCACCGCGTGGCAAGAAAGACTGAAGAAAATGGCGTCGGATGCCTCTGATATACCCCTGGCGCTCTGACGTCAGGGAAGAAGTGACAGCAACCAACGCCGGACCAAGACTTCAGAATTCAGGCCGACTGCGGGACCGCCTGACGGCAGGATAACTCTAGTGTGATGACTGCAGCAGGGTAACATGATGAACATCTACAGGGTACTATTTTAGAGAAAACAAGTGTGTCAGTATATGACAATAATAATCTTAAAAGACTGCTCCAGTTGAAGGAAGCAGTATATATTCTTAAGTTCAATACGCTTTCCCCATGTGGGCTAAATGAAGAGCTAAATTGGAGGCTGTTGATTTAATTGTTTAATTATTTAATGTGTTATATTGTATAGTATTTAAATAAGTTTTTTAGGTGTCATATTCTTGTCTGGTCTCCTAGGTATGGGTTCAACTGTGTCATGTTCCTTCCATGCCCACCGACAGACCAACTCAATAAGCTCATTGTTGAGCAGAATCACTCGGGAGGTAGACTGGGCAGTACCGAAAGCCTCCAGGAATACAGACTCCTTAGATGAAGGGTTGCTGGGAGTCCAGCCACCTCTCTGGTTTAGGATATTAAGGATGTCTCCAAACGAGACATCTTTAGGAGGTGATCATAGGGACCCTTTCACCTTCAAAGTCTGTATTTTCTGTGACTGACTTCTCTGGGGAGTCAAAGTGCTTCCTCTTGCATGTCTTCTTCTTATGGATCAACTCAGTGGGATGCTCTGGGAAGATATCAGAAGTAATCAAGATACCTTGTTGGAAAGCTTGGGGTTTTCGTACTGGCTGTCCCTGTGGAAAAGTGTGAGGAGGCTCCGAGCACAGAGACATCAAGCCTAAAGACTGAAGATCTGAGGGGGTTTGGATCAGTCTGTTCTGCTGAGGCAGACAAAACTCTCTTCACAGCCTCAAAGCCAGACTGCCCCAGAGAGGGAGAAGACCTTGGATTTGAAAAGACAAGCTTTTGGACCGCTGTTCCTCCCTGCTCTGAAGGCAATCCCCTCAAGGGACAAGTAAGAGTGGAGCTAACCTGCACTGAGGCTCCGAGGCACAGAGACAGCACCAAAAACTTCGGAGTCAACTCCCAACACCTCGGACCCTACAGGGAAGTGTCAGCTCTTACAGCTCTCCGGATCAGACTGAACTGGAGTACTCAGAGCATGATTCAGATCAGAGAATAATGCTATCCTCAGATCAGAGTGCAACGGCCAGACGGCTCAGATCCAGGGACTCAGACAGACGAAGGAATCAGAGGAGTAATTGGTAGAGGAGTGTGGGTGAAGACTGGACCTCCTGACCCGAAGGGGTAGGAGCTGCAAGACACCCATCTGACTCTGTGCTGAGAGAATCTTCCTCACCACTCTTCCCACATCTTCTTCCATCAAAGTTCTGGAAAAACTAATGGAAACTAAAGAGGGGGAACTAGGTCTTTCCAAAAATGGTGATGGTACCTCGGACAGTACTGGGTCTACAGAAGGCAAATATCTAGTCCTAGGTAGGTAAATAGTCTTGATTCTGTTATCGGATCTGATTCTGTTGGAAGACGCATCTTTTCGGTCAGATCTGAGGAAGTCTGATCCAATGTTTCTGGATCTGAGGTGGAGGTCAGATCAGATTTTGACCTTTTCAAAGATTTCTCTAAGACCTGGGTGGATGTAGATGGTCTTGGAGAAGATTTAGAATCTTTACTTTTGGGGGACTGAGCTGAGCCCCAGATATTGCCTCTCCAAAGGCAGAAGGAAGTAAGCCTTTCAAAATGAGTTTTTCATTTCCACCAAAGCTCTATGATTAAATGGATGACAAATAGAGCAATCTTCCTGCAACTGTAAAGGGCCCAAGGCAATAAATATACAAAGTGTGGGCAACGGACATAGGAAGTTTATGCCCACACTTTACACATTTTTTAAAACCAGCAGGGCCATTTTCTGCCATGAGTACTACAATGTCAAACAAGCATTAGAGAATCACAGAATTATAGATTAGATTTCTTTTTTTTTTTTTGGATTGAACTAGAAAGAAGGAAAAAGAGAAGAAATGGAGCAAGCGATACCAGGGATGGTATACAAAAAAAAAAAAATAAAGTTACACCAAGTGTAAAAAGGAAATACTATTAATAGTATTTTTAAAAGTGTACACAAAGTACAAGTGAGGGTAAGGAATAGAGACTGTATCGAAAATACTATAAGAGGAAGAACAAAGAGAAATATTAAGATTTATAAGAAATACAAAGACACATTTGTAAATCTCTCCAGAGCGATGGTAAACCACATCTTTCACTACAAGTGGCAAATGAGATCTGAGGTACTTGGGGTTGGTGCATTACGGGTAAGGAAGACACTTGAGAATTTTTTGTTGCCATGAACTTTAGCAACGGCCGAGTTGGTTTCCGAGCGATCAGCTCCAGACCCATTAGTTGAGGACAGAATGAAAACTGCCATCATCAGATCAAATATTTAATCTTTTCTTTTCCTTTACAGGAGTATATGTGGATGACAGAATCCAGGGAGGAACATCTATCTAGTCTAATGATCTGTTACCTCTGTTACCCCATGAATAATCTCCGAGACTGTTTCCCAGCCCTAGAGAAGATGGTTCGCCCATGCCCGGATCAGGCACTGGCACAGCTGAAGAGGTCATGGCTAACTCCAGTTCATGTTGGTCAAAGTGACTACACCAGTGGAAGCCATAGAGGTAAGGGAGTGGTCTGAGTAACAACCAAAGGCCAGTACAGGTTCACCTACCAGTGGCCGAGGGATAGACTGAGCTCACAGTACAGGCAAGTATTCCTTGGCAAGTGCTTTTACTCTTTCTAGGTAGAGCAGAAATGGAATCAGCAAGACTAGAGTAAATATCCATGCCGTAGATGTCAAAAGAGGTAAGCATTGTTGGACAAAGTCGGTCTGAAGGTAAGCGTTGTTGGAGCAAGTCGCTCTGAAGGCAAGCGGCCACAGTGTCTCCACAAGCAGCACATTTGCATTCACACTAGTTATCCAAGCCCTTTTTCACACTGTAAAAGCACAAGTGGCACACAAAGTCCCTGCCAGCACTCCTTTACAAGTACTAAACACACTGCCAGAAAAAGAAGAATGGAAGGTAAATGGTCACAAAGTGAACATAAGCACTACAGTAATGAAACATATCCCTGCCAGGCTCAAAGTCACAAAAAAGTTTACACAAGCAGTACATATTTTAACAAAATAGCCCCCGGTTAGTTAAACACCAGTAGCTAAAAACAGCTGCCCTAGACAGGAAACGTCTGATGATAAAAATACCGGCTTTCTAAAAAGGGGAAATAAATAGAAGTTATGTCCTTACCATAACGTTCCATGTGGAGTGTTCATCTCGCCTTTGTTCTTACACATGGGTTCGGAGCCGATCCTCGGCTCCGTGTCGGCCGCTTGCAAGCTCTGCATCGAGAAGAAGCTCGAGATCACCTAATACCCACAATCCCCCTCTGCCTTTACCTCAGATCTAGTTTGCAAGCAAACCAGCCATAGAGAGCACACTCATACCAAAATTTACATAATCATAGGATCATCTATATACATATATACATAGATATATATATATACATAAGTGTATCACACAATACAACTATTGCAACTGCAGAAGGAGAATACTCCAGACCAGGCACCAAATTGAACGTTCTTCCTAAGGGTGGGAAGGGTGGGAATGTAAGAACAAAGGCGAGATGAACACTCCACATGGAACGTTATGGTAAGGACATAACTTCTATATGTGAGAGTGTTCAATCTCGCCTTTGTTCTTACATGGGTAGCGTCCTAGCTCCATGATCCTGAGGAACTCACGGGAGAACGTTCTTGAGCACAGTGGAACCAAAGGTTGCCCTATCCCTAGAAACCCTGTCCACTTTGTAATGAGAGATAAATGTATGTGGTTTAGCCCAAGTAGCAGCCGCACAAATCGTGTCTAATGGTGGCGAGCTGCGTGAGCTAAGGATGTAGACACTGATCTCGTAGAATGTCCTTTGGGTTTGACCGATAAGGTTTGATTAGAAGCCTCATAAACGTGTGTGATACAATCAGTTAGCCATTTGGAAAGAGTTTGTTTCGTAACTGCTACACCCTTCCTGCTGTCAGCAAAGGCTACAAACAGTTGATCAGATTTCCTGTGATCTTTTGTTCTATCCAAATAAAACCTGAGTTGTCTATGGACATCCAATTTGTGCAACATATACTCTAACTTATTAGAATGATTTTTGAAAAAGGTGGGTAATTCAATGGACTGATTAATATTATTAGTAGAGCAAACTTTGGGGAGAAAGGATGGATTAGTGCGAAGGGATACTCTGTCAGAGTGGAAAATTAAATAAGGGTGTTTAATAGAAAGAGCCTGAAGCTTAGACACTCGCCTAGCGGATGTAATGGCCACCAGGAATAGAGTTTTCCACGATAAAAATTTCAATGGGCAAACTGAGGCTGGCTCAAAAGGGGGCAACATCAATTTAGAAAGTAAGAGGTTCAGATTCCAAGGTGATGTAGGAATTCTAACTGGTGGTCTGATATGAAAAGACCCTTTTAAAAAAGCCTTACAAAGTCTGTGAGCCATAACAGGCGCACCACATTCTTCCACATGAAAGTTAGAAATGGCAGCCAATTGCACCCTTAAAGTGGCAGGAGAAGCTCCTTCATGGAACAGTTCTGTCAAAAACTCAAAGATCTTGTTCAACGGAGCTATAACAGGGTCCAAATGATGTGAATTAGCCCAGAAGACGAAACGTTTCCATTTACTGGTGTAGGTTTTTGTAGTGGAAGCTTTATGAGAAGCCACTAATATATTCTGAACTGCCGGTGTAAGGGAAACAGACCTGGCTAGAAAGGGAAGCGGAGCAGCCAAGCTGCTAGATGGAGTGATTCGAGAGATGGGTGAGGAACTCCTGACGAGTGAGTCAGTAGATCTGGCTCTGGGTCCAGCATCCAAGGTCCCCGAATGCGGTGATGCAATAGAAAGGGGAACCAAATTTGACGAGGCCAGAATGGGGCAATGAGGATTATCGTCCTCTGAAGGTTGTTGGCTTTCTGCAGAAACTTTGCAATCAGGGGAAATGGAGGAAAAGCATACAGGAGACCCGGGGCCAATCGTGCACCAGCGCGTCCCTGGGGACTTCCCCTGGAGGGGGTAATAGGGCAAAGTAGCTCCTGCATTTGGCGCTCATTGGAGACGCAAACAGATCGCAGGAAGGCTGGCCCCACTTGCGAAATATCGTGTTCGCAATTGACTGTTTGAGGGACCACTCGTGAGGCAACAGTATTGCTCTGCTCAGCCTGTCGGCTATGACGTTGGATGACCCCGGGATGTGCGTTGCGATCAGAAAGCGACCCATGGACTCCGCCCATTGCCAAATTCTCATGGCCTCTCTGCATAGCTGATAAACAAGCAAGGGGGAACCAGGTCTTATGTACCAGACTACAGACATGTTGTCTGTCTGAACTGCAATAGTCCCTAGAGGAAGAAGGGGAGCAAAGTGTTGCAACGCTAAAAACACTGCCCTCAACTCCAGAACATTGATGTGCAGATTGTACTCCAGATTGGTCCATTCGCCTTGGACTGTCTGTCCCTGAAAGATGCCCCCCCACCCTATCAGGGAAGCGTCCATGGTTATCGTCGCTGACGGTGTGGGTAGCACAAATGGTCTTCCGCTGGAAAGGTTGCAAGTCTGAAGCCACCAAGTTAGGTGTGATTTGCATGTGTTTGTAATCAGAATTTCGTGTGTCAGAGGTAGCTGTTGGAACGACCATTGTGCAAACAGCAGCCATTGTAGAACTCTCATGTGCAGTCTTCCCAATGGTATCGCAATGAGAGAAGCTGCCAAGAGACCCAAGACTTTTAGAACCAGCTTTGCCGGGGATTTTTTGGACGACAGAAGGAGAGAAATGTTGTTTTGAAGTGCGACTATCCTTTCTGGAGGAAGCCTTAGAATTAAATGATGCGTATCTAATTCCGCTCCTATGAATAAGATATGCTGTGATGGCTGTAGTAAAGATTTTTCGAAATTTACGGAAATTCGAGGTGAATACAAAGTTGTAGGGTGTAATCCCTGGCCTGTATCAGTTGCCGCCGGGTGGTGGCAGACAGGAGCCAGTCGTCCAGATACGGAAACACCTGGAATCCTAGGCGTCTCAGATGAGACGCTACCACTGCCATGCATTTGGTGAAAACCCTGGGGGCTGAGGTCAGACCAAAGGGCAGGGCTCGAAACTGGTAGTGACTGGCTCCCAGCCGGAAGCGCAAATGATCCCTGGACGCCCTGGCCATTTTGATGTGGTAGTATGCGTCCTTCAGATCTATTGAGCACATCCAGTCGTCCTTTTGTAGGAATGGAAGGATCGATTGAAGCGTGACCATTCGGAACTTTTCCTTCTTGACAAAGGTGTTGAGGTTGCTTAGGTCCAGAATCGGCCTCCAGTCCCCTGTCTTCTTTGGAACTAAAAAGAACCTTGAGTAAGTTCCGAATTCTATTTGGTCTGCTGGGACTGGTTGGATGACTCTTTCTAGCAGCTTTGAAATTTCTATAGCTGCTGGGTCTCGCAGATGGGGCGGTACATCTGGGAGTTTTCTCTTTGGAATGGGGGTGGATAGGAATGGTATTCTGTAACCTCTGGTAACAACGCTTTTTACCCAGTTGTCTGTAGTAATGTTTTGCCAGGCCTGAGGGTATAAAGCTAAGTGACCCCCGACTGCCTCCAGAGCAGGACAGTCGGGCCTCCTCTCAGGAGTGCTGGAAAGGTTTTCCAGGGGGGGTATCCCTGTCACCTTGGTTTTGCGGACCCCCTCTGCCGCCAGGGCGGCGTCTTCCACCTCTGCCCCCTCCTCTGCCTCTAGAGGGGGCATCACCCTGTGTGCCTGGGAAAGATCCTTGGGGTTTTGAAACCACATTTTCCCACCACGTTGCCCTTTGGGGTACGGTCTGGAAGGGGTGGAAAAACGGACTCCGACAGCAGACAGAGTCTTTCCCTCTTGTTCACACCGGGTAAGGGTCTCCTTTACTTTGGGGCCAAAAAGTGTGGCACCATCAAATGGGGCGTTAGTAAAGGAAGACTTGAAGGCTTCCGCAAATGAACATAAGCGCATCCAGGATTGCCTGCGAAGAGCAATCGCTGAAGCTGCTGCCCTACTCGATCCTTCGGCTGCGTATGATATCAGCCTCATGGATGAGTTAACAATGGATGTAAGGGTATTTAGATGTGCTGTAACTTTCTCTGAGACCGCAGCATCTGTAGTACCCTGGAGGGTATCTCCCAACTCTTTGACTAGATCCCTCTGTAAACGTGTAAAATGGGTCAAATAGTTCAGGGATCGCATAGAAAAAGCCGCTGAGCTAAAAATGCGCTTCCCGTATCTGTCCATAGTCCTAGAGTCTCTGTTAGGCGGATGGACAGATGAGGAAGATTCCGACATTTCCTTTTTCGTGGCCGCTGCCACCACCATGGCGTCCACTGGAACTCCCTTTGTGAGGTAAGCCTTGTCTTGGGGTGCAGTGATGTACTTATTAGGCTTCCTAGGGACCGGTTCCACCGTGTCAGGTGTCTCCCACGCCCTTCGAGCAATCAACTCCATTAACTCATCGAAGGGCGGAGTGACCCAGGAGGAGGAAGGGCGAGCACCAAATGCCTTCAGCAAGACTGACTCATCCTCAGAAGGGGGGAGGGACTGCCAATCACCTCTCTGCTTCAGGATCTCCAAGATGTCAGAAAAGGAGACATCTTCTGAAGGTGACTTTGGGGACCCTTCTGACTCATCCAAGTCAGTATCGGATGTCAAAGATTCTTGTGGAGAATCTAAGTGTCTCCTCTTACACAATCTTTTCCTAGGGACCTCTTCGGGGGGAGCATCCGAAGAAGCCTCCGAGGAAGAGGGGGCACCCTCCAGGGGTGGCTGAGACACCGGTGCTCGACGCTTGGATGTGGCCGTTGGTGCAGAGGAAGACAACGGTCCTTTATGGGGAGGAGAGGCTGCTTCTACTGATGTGGTTGCCTGAGTAGACAACACCTTCCTCATGAGATCGAAGGCCCCCGGGTCCAGAGTCGAGGAATCTCCCGGTTCCGAAGAAATGGGAAGAATCCCCGAGACAGGCACCGAAGGCATCAACCCCGAGGACGGAGCCGAATCGATCCGCGCCGAGGCCCCGAGAAGAAGAGTCGGAACCGAAACATCAGTTCGACTCTCGGCCCCGGAACCAAGGACGGATCGTCGGCTCTGAGACTCCGGTACCGGATCCGACGGAGTCGAGGTGAAAGGAGCCGACCGAGAAAAGGACGGTTCTGGCACCGAGGGCTCCACAATCAGTAGATCAACCTCTTCCGGCTCCAAAGACTGGACAGGTCTCGGAGGAGGAAGGGATGGAGATAATGGGAGGCCTTCAAGTTTCTACACCAATTGGGTGGAAACCGAGATAAGTTTGGATAGGGCCGAATGTTCCAATAATTTCTGCACCACACGGTCCACATCGATGTCGGAGAGCTTAGAAGAACGGGTCGAAGGAACCGAAGACGGAGCCGACCTCAACAGTGTCGAGGGAGAGCTCCATCACCGGTTCCAAGACTCGAGGCTCGAAACTGACAACAGTTGAACACTCGGCCCGAAGTCTGTGGAACCGGTGATCTAACTTTAGTCGAAGAGCTCGGAGACGATGACTTGGGCTCCGACGTCTTCGATTCCTTCGAGGACTTGGATGCCTGGTCAGAAGCATCCAGAGCCTCCTGAAAGGAAGGTTTTAACAAACCCCTATCCATTAGTTTCCTGCGCCTATCTGTCATGACCCTCCCACTGAAAGAATGACAAATAGAGCAGTCTTCTTGCAGATGGAGAGGGCCAAGACAGTAGACACAGGAACTATGATTGTCAGTTACTGACATCTTTTGCCCACATTGGCAACGCTTGAACCCCGATTTGGCCTTTTCAGATATGTCACTATAAGTAGAAAAAAAGTCAAATCCAGTAAAACAGTCAAGTCCGGTAAAATTGTCAAATCCAGTAGTGAAAGTCAATCCGGTTGTCAAATCCAATAAGGGGTGGTAGGCCCCGAAGAGAACTGTAACTAAGTTTTACAACTTAACGGTACCAAGATTCCCTTAACCTTACCACACACACACAAATTATCAGTAAATAGCTTTAAAATACTAAAGTACCAAGAAAAAATACAAGAATAAAATTCTAAATCTTATCTCAGGTGCTCGAGCTCGACCCAGTGATGCGAACGCTGCAGCGGCAAACTAGATCTGAGGTAAAGGCAGAGGGGGATTGTGGGTATTAGGTGATCTCGAGCTTCTTCTCGATGCAGAGCTTGCAAGCAGCCGACACGGAGCAGAGGATCGGCTCCGAACCCATGTGTAAGAACAAAGGCGAGATTGAACACTCTCACATCTGTTCTTAGAAAATAAAAATAAATATTTTCTTAAAAGGAAACTGAGTGGAGGGGTTTCCCAATGGAGACTTACCAGAAAATAGAAGTTATGTCCTTACCATAACGTTCCATGTGGAGTGTTCATCTCGCCTTTGTTCTTACACATGGGTTCGGAGCCGATCCTCGGCTCCGTGTCGGCCGCTTGCAAGCTCTGCATCGAGAAGAAGCTCGAGATCACCTAATACCCATAATCCCCCTCTGCCTTTACCTCAGATCTAGTTTGCAAGCAAACCAGCCATAGAGAGCACACTCATACCAAAATTTACATAATCATAGGATCATCTATATACATATATACATATATATATATATATACACACACAAGTGTATCATACAATACAACTATTGCAACTGCAGAAGGAGAATACTCCAGACCAGGCACCAAATTGAACGTTCTCCCTAAGGGTGGGAAGGGTGGGAATGTAAGAACAAAGGCGAGATTAACACTCCACATGGAACGTTATGGTAAGGACATAACTTCTATATGTGAGAGTGTTCAATCTCGCCTTTGTTCTTACACATGGGTAGCGTCCCTAGCTCCATGATCCTGAGGAACTCACGGGAGAACGTTCTTGAGCACAGTGGAACCAAAGGTTGCCCTATCCCTAGAAACCCTGTCCACTTTGTAATGAGAGATAAATGTATGCGGTTTAGCCCAAGTAGCAGCCGCACAAATCGTGTCTAATGGTAAGCGAGCTGCGTGAGCTAAGGATGTAGACACTGATCTCGTAGAATGTCCTTTAGGTTTGACAGATAAGGTTTGATTAGAAGCCTCATAAACGTGTGTGATACAATCAGTTAGCCATTTGGAAAGAGTTCGTTTAGTAACTGCTACACCCTTCCTGCTGTCAGCAAAGGCTACAAACAGTTGATCAGATTTCCTGTGATCTTTTGTTCTGTCCAAATAAAACCTGAGTTGTCTATGGACATCCAATTTGTGCAACATATACTCTAACTTATTAGAGTGATTTTGAAAAAGGTGGGTAATTCAATGGACTGATTAATATTATTAGTAGAGCAAACTTTGGGGAGAAAGGATGGATTAGTGCGAAGGGATACTCTGTCAGAGTGGAAAATTAAATAAGGGTGTTTAATAGAAAGAGCCTGAAGTTCAGACACTCGCCTAGCGGATATAATGGCCACCAGGAATAGAGTCTTCCACGATAAAAATTTCAATGGGCAAACTGAGGCTGGCTCAAAAGGGGGCAACATCAATTTAGAAAGTAAGAGGTTCAGATTCCAAGGTGATGTAGGAGTTCTAACTGGTGGTCTGATATGAAAGGATCCTTTTAAAAAAGCCTTACAAAGTCTGTGAGCCATAACAGGCACACCACATTCTTCCACATGAAAGTTAGAAATGGCAGCCAATTGCTAAGTGGCAGGAGAAGCTCCTTCATGGAACAATTCTGTCAAAAACTCCAAGATCTTGCTCAACGGAGCTATAACAGGGTCCAAATGATGTGAATTAGCCCAGAAGACGAAACGCTTCCATTTACTGGTGTAGGTTTTTGTAGTGGAAGCTTTATGAGAAGCCACCAATATATTCTGAACTGCCGGTGTAAGGGAATCAGACCTGGCTAGAAAGGGAAGCGGAGCAGCCAAGCTGCTAGATGGAGTGATTCGAGAGATGGGTGAGGAACTCCTGACGAGTGAGTCAGTAGATCTGGCTCTGGGTCCAGCATCCAAGGTCCCCGAATGCGGTGATGCAATAGAAAGGGGAACCAAATTTGACGAGGCCAGAATGGGGCAATGAGGATTATCATCCTCTGAAGGTTGTTGGCTTTCTGCAGAAACTTTGCAATCAGGGGAAAGGGAGGAAAAGCATACAGGAGACCCGGGGGCCAATCGTGCACCAGCGCGTCCCTGGGGACTTCCCCTGGAGGGGGTAAATAGGGCAAAGTAGCTCCTGCATTTGGCGTTCATTGGAGACGCAAACAGATCGCAGGAAGGCTGGCCCCACTTGCGAAATATCGTGTTCGCAATTGACTGTTTGAGGAACCACTCGTGAGGCAACAGTATTGCTCTGCTCAGCCTGTCGGCTATGACGTTGGATGACCCGGGATGTGCGTTGCGATCAGAAAGCGACCCGTGGACTCCGCCCATTGCCAAATTCTCATGGCCTCTCTGCATAGTTGATAAGACCTGGTTCCCCCTTGCTTGTTTATGTACCAGACTACAGACATGTTGTCTGTCTGAACTGCAATAGTCCCTAGAGGAAGAAGGGGAGCAAAGTGTTGCAACGCTAAAAACACTGCCCTCAACTCCAGAACATTGATGTGCAGATTGTACTCCAGATTGGTCCATTCGCCTTGGACTGTCTGTCCCTGAAAGATGCCCCCCCACCCTATCAGGGAAGCGTCCGTGGTTATCGTCGCTGACGGTGTGGGTAGCACAAATGGTCTTCCACTGGAAAGGTTGCAAGTCTGAAGCCACCAAGTTAGGTGCGATTTGCATGTGCTTGTAATCAGAATTTCGTGTGTCAGAGGTAGCTGTTGGAACGACTATTGTGCAAACAGCAGCCATTGTAGAACTCTCATGTGCAGTCTTCCCAATGGTATCGCAATGAGAGAAGCTGCCATGAGACCCAAGACCTTTAGAACCAGCTTTGCCGGGGATTTTTTGGACGACAGAAGGAGAGAAATGTTGTTTTGAAGTGCGACTATCCTTTCTGGAGGAAGCCTTAGAATTAAATGATGCGTATCTAATTCCGCTCCTATGAATAAGATATGCTGTGATGGCTGTAGTAAAGATTTTTGAAATTACGGAAATTCGAGGTGAATACAAAGTTGTAGGGTGCAACCCCTGGCCTGTATCAGTTGGCCGGGTGGTGGCAGACAGGAGCCAGTCGTCCAGATACGGAAACACCTGGAATCCTAGGCGTCTCAGATGAGACGCTACCACTGCCATGCATTTGGTGAAAACCCTGGGGGCTGAGGTCAGACCAAAGGGCAGGGCTCGAAACTGGTAGTGACTGGCTCCCAGCCGGAAGCGCAAATGATCCCTGGACGCCCTGGCCATTTTGATGTGGTAGTACGCGTCCTTCAGATCTATTGAGCACATCCAGTCGTCCTTCTGTAGGAATGGAAGGATCGATTGAAGCGTGACCATTCGGAACTTTTCCTTCTTGACAAAGGTGTTGAGGTTGCTTAGGTCCAGAATCGGCCTCCAGTCCCCTGTCTTCTTTGGAACTAAAAAGAACCTTGAGTAAGTTCCGAATCCTATTTGGTCCGCTGGGACTGGTTGGATGACTCTTTTTTCTAGCAGCTTTGAAATTTATAATACTAAAGTACCAAAAATACAAGAATAAAATTCTAAATCTTATCTCAGGTGCTCGAGCTCGACCCAGTGATGCGAACGCTGCAGCGGCAAACTAGATCTGAGGTAAAGGCAGAGGGGGATTATGGGTATTAGGTGATCTCGAGCTTCTTCTCGATGCAGAGCTTGCAAGCGGCCGACACGGAGCAGAGGATCGGCTCCGAACCCATGTGTAAGAACAAAGGCGAGATTGAACACTCTCACATCAAAGCTTTAAAGCCACTGCTGCTCATGTGAAGCCCCCGAGATGAAAGTACTGAAGAAATCTTCACTGTGGCTAGTCCTATGTAGGGAATTCAGTGAGCAATTAGCAGTGAGAGTGACGGAATGTACAGTGGGGGAGGCAAAGCTTTGCAAAGCTGTCTGGTTACTGTTTCTTGGGCAGGGATATAATCAATATACCTTAAAGTGTAGTGCAGCAGTGAGAATGAGCACTAGTTGTTGTTTTTCTTTCGGCTTTTCCCGGTTAGGGGTCGCCACAGTGGAACTCTGGTCCGCTAATGATTGACAGTCGATTTTTATGGTGCCGAGGTGCCAGCCCGACACCCAACCTTCAACGAAGGCACGCCCATTCACGCATGTCTTTCGAACGCCACCCGACCGCGGGGAAGAAATGCAGCCTCCACACAGAAGCCGCTCCAGCCGAGAATCGAACGGGAGAACCTCTTGCTGTGAGGCGACAACGCTACCGCTGCACCACTGCGGCTTACCTGAGAATGAGCACTAAAGACCATGAAACCAAATGTGCATAGATATTTATACTTACTAGAGAATGAGCACTGGTAAGTATAAATATCTATGCACATTCGGTTTCATGGTCTTTAATACTGAGCAAAGACAATTAATTCCTTGCTTACTTTCACACAAGTTTGAATAAGTCTTATATTTACAGTCACATCAAATTGTAAATTACCAATACTTAATTGTTGGGGTACAATTGTCAACAAATGTGACTTATTTTTAAACAAAGTATGTTATTAAGAGACAAAGCTGAACAATGTTCATACCTTCATCAATGTCTGGAGGCAAACCACCTACAAACACTTTCCGTGAGTAGCGTTCTACCCTTTCGCCATTTTGGTGAGGAAAACAGTGAGGAGAACCTAACCCACTATGAAAGCTCTGATCTACACGTCCATCATCCAAAACATCTTCCATTGGAAAAAGCGAAGACGGTTGACCTAGAATGAAGGCAAAGGCAATGTTATATGCAAGGAATAAATGCAAAAACTAAAATGAAAAATAATATTTTTAGCATCATACCCATTACTACTACTGAACTTTCCAGACATTTTTGTTAGGTAATACAACTACAGTAACACATGGTGTGACAAATATCACCTGACTTTACACAACACTGCAATGCGTTTCATAACAAAACTTGCAAAAGTGGAGAAGCCTAAAGACTGTGCAAGGCACAAGACAATGACGGTTAGTGTATAACCATGCTTATAGTAACCCTCAAAGATGTACACAAGTTATGACTAGAAACTAGGGCTGTGGCACATAGGATAAGAAATAAGTAGATTTTACCAGCATGTCTATCCCAGAGACAGGGAAGTGTGCTTTGGTTGATACTGCCACTCTTCTGAAAGGTGAAAACTGGGATGTGATACATGTATCCACCAAAAACACCACACAGACATCCATGGGATTCTGAGACTCCAATATCGAAAAACTCAAAATATTGAAATAATCAAAAATGCAAAATATTGAAACCCCCTACAAATTATACACAACTCTGGGACTGTAAAACAATGGAAAAAGGGCAAATTCCAACTTTCAATATTTTGAGTTTTAAATCAAAGGAATGTAATCCTGGAGTCCACAGTTGCAACACTGCACATTTTCCACATAAAGGCAGGTTTAGAGGTAGGGTCATTAAAAAAAAAAAAATAAACTTGGCAGCAGTCAATATTGCAATAGGATATGTTTATCTCCTCTTAGGTAAAAATATTGGATTATATCCAGGGAAACTAATGGTTTCGTGGACTTAAAAGATTGAGGTGCGGCACTAGGAACTGTGGCTAGTCAGCTGTGTGTGTGTGTGGGGGGGATATTTCGGGAAAAATGTGAAGTATGAAGCAGCACACAAGACATTAAGAATGTAATTCTTCAGAAATTTCAATGTTATGTTATGCAAAGTTTACAGCTGGTAGACAGTAATGCATTTCTACCCTAGTAAACTGTTTCACATTATTATCTATGAGCAGTAATATTTGTGTTGCTTAGTACTGTTTAGGCATTACAGAGTACATTAATTATATACTCACCTTGGAAACTTTAATCATTATACACGTAACTAACTCACCCTGTGCAGACAGCAAGATCTCCCAGGCTGTGAGGATTAATCCAGGCATTTAGTATTCATAGATTAGTACTAGGCTAACTGTCCTCGGGGGCCATTTTAAGCCTAGCCAATTTCCCCATGTAAGAATCAAACCCTGCACCTTGTGTTTCTAAGGTAAGCACCTTAACCATTATGCCAACCTCCCACCAATTATAAGATTGAAAAATAAATACAACAAAGACAAAACTGAAACTGTTGTAAGTCTACATCACATTTTCAAGATAACGTGCAAAATAAGAGATTGCGAAAAGAATTACAGTGTGATATAATGTGACACATTGAATTGAAAATGGGAGTTCAAAACGTCCAGTGGTGTTCAGAAAGCCAGAAGTTTAACTGCCTAATGGCGAAAGTCAATGAGAATGATTTGCCACTT
The DNA here is from genome assembly GCF_019279795.1 of Protopterus annectens. Lineage (NCBI taxonomy): Eukaryota > Metazoa > Chordata > Ceratodontiformes > Protopteridae > Protopterus > Protopterus annectens. The sequence goes on along the minus strand of NC_056733.1, from coordinate 1,166,573,447 downwards.
CTCGCCGCAGTGTACCTGTCATACCATAAGAGATGCATGACTGAAACCAAAAAGAAGTCGGTTCTTTTAATAACATCAGTCCAGCAAGGACAATGGATGCTTTTCACCCAAGTCCATCCAATATGACGGCTGGGTACCAAGCTGTCTGTTGGATCCAATCTGGCCATCAACCAGTGCTCCAAGCATAAAGCTCCTTCAGACATTTTCCCATAATTTCTCTGTACACCTTTTCTCCGATCAAGTTTGCTCGCCAAGTGCATAATCATACTAAGAGTAACTGTGAAATATGCCAATAGTAATTCAACTGATGTAGTTTATACAAGTCCCAATTTGGAAGGGTGAGGGAGGGTGGGATGTTGTATCAGATGTACTCATATGAAAAGTATCCAGCATTATGGTACGATATCACTTCTATATCTTATTTCGTCCATCAATCTGATCCGAGTGTTGGGACAGAATCCCAAGCTACCGGATATCTCGGATGGAATCATAACAGGATATCTTTCAGAAATGAAGCTCCAAAAAGGCTCTAGCTCTGGTGGTGATGGCCAACTTGTAGTACTTGGAAAAGGTGTGCAACGCAGACCATGTTGCTAATGCACATATTTCACATATCGAAGAATTCCTGAAGAAGGAAATGTAAGTTGCGACAAATCTTGTGGAATGAGCTTGCAGTTTTTGGGAATACTCGGTCTACTCCAACAACAATTTTACATGAGAACTCTCCAATGAATGCTAGCAACACGATGGTCGATACTTTACCAACCCATGTCGACTCCGGTAAGAATCACTCAAATATACAAGATAGATCTTGGGTGGTGGATTCAAACATATCATGTTGTGCAAGGCCACCCATTCACTTCCCCTCAGCCGAAGGCCATAGTGACCACAGACAGTGTCCATTTAGAAACCTTTGTATACATTCTATCAGACACAAAGGATACAAACAATTAACATTCTTCCTGGAAGGATTTCATCCTATAAAGGTAGAATCTAAGTTACTTGTGGACATCTAAAGTGTGCAGCAAATATCCAGCTTTGTTGAGAGTAATACAGAAAGAAGACTGGATGATTTACTGGGTGATTAACACTGGATTCCAATGCCACCATTGGCATAAAAGTTGGGGTGGTTCGCAGAGTAACTCCATCCTTATGAAAAATTAGATATGAAGAAATGGATGACAGGGTATAGAGTTCTGAAATTCACTTGGATGAGGTAATAGCAACCAAAAAGGTTTTCCATAATTAAACATTTAGGTCCAAAGAATGAGGTTTAAAAGGAGGTTTTGTTAGTGTTCCCAGAACTCGACTGAGGTCCCATGGAAGAGTAGGGGTCTTTTATTAGTACAGAGGAGAGAAAAAAAAATGTAAAGTCTTTCTCAAGGAGTGTATCTGAAGTCAGTGCGGTGGCTTTGGTATCTGGGGTGAAAATCTGAAACGGAAAGTAACCGTACCTTAATAGAGCAACTGTAACGTGTATGGTATATAGTGATGAAAGCAATTATAATACATCGGCAGTTGAATTAGAATCAGGTTCCATGCCTTGAACTTTGGCCCAGATGGAAAACTGTTTCCGTTTACTCTTACGGATCTTATGGGTAGATTGTTACTGGACCAGCAGACAAAATGTAGCCCACTTTCTGTGATAAGGAAGGGTGGTTTGACCACTATGCGAATTGGAGAAACCATGTGATCAATTACAGATTGAAAAGGTCCGGATAAGGCTATCCACATGAGTGAGATAAGATTATGACTCTAGACGCCATCGGGACTTCTTTAAATAAGGAATGAGCAGGGAAAATCAAATCTACCTAGGCTAGTGTGAGGCAATGAGGATTATTTCTGTTTTGCAAGTCAAGGCTTTCCACAGGAACTCAGAGCACAGGAACAGGAGAAGTGTCATAAAGACCAGGGGTACACTGACAAACTACAGTGTCGCTTGCCACCCGGCCCTCTTGGGAAATTAGGGTGAAGTGCACACCTGACATTGGAAAGGAGATGTGAACAAGTCACAGCAAGGTTACCCTAGTGACTGAATATCTCATGAGCCACTACTGGATTGAGGAGACCATTCAAAAGAGGCATTAGTATAGACTGGTTGCAACTATTTATTAGACAGTTGTCTTTTCCTGTGTGTGCTGCAAACAAAATGTGACCCAAATCTAAAGCCTATTTCCATGGCCTCTCTACAGAGAGGATAGAACTTGGTTCCTCCTGTTTGATGATGTACCATATGACAGACATTGCCTGCCTCTATGGCTATCACTCTTGGAGATAAGAAGGTTCTAGGATTCCTGCAACACTAGAACTTCTCATCTCCTGCATGTCGATATGAAGATTGCCTCGAACTGATTCCATAACCCTTGGCCCATCCTTCACACAAAATTCCTATACCTCACCCCAACCAGAAGGGGGTTACTGGTCATCATTGTCAAGAGAGAGAGTGAGTATTGGAATGATCACCCCTTGTGAATGTCTGCAGGAGTTAACCACCAGTTTAAATGTTGACTGCATGATTTAATTAAATGAAATGGACTGGATGGTTGATTTGACAATTGAGACCACTGAGTGGAAAGCACTCACTGAAGACTCCTTATGTGAAATCACGCATATGTGACCACAGCAATGGATGCTGCCATAAAACCTGAAATCCTGAGAACTATGGATGCTGGAGGAGACTGATACTGAGACTGTATGTGAACTGTAGACGGAAAGAATAAAAAAGTCTCTCTGCAGTGAGAGTTAATCAGCATGTACTGTCCAGATAATATCTGATGAAAGTGATCTGGTGTGTGAGCTGCAGTTGTGCTATTTTGTAATTTATGAAGCTACTTAAAAGCGAGGCAGAGCTGTAAATAGTCTCCAGCTGTTTGTAATGATTCTTTTGTTGTTGCATTGAGGAGCCACTCGTCTACATAAGGGAAGACGTATATCCCTTTCAGTCACGGATAGGCTGCAACTACAGTCACACACTTTGAGAACACCCAGGGGCTGTGGCGAGACCAAAGGGCAGGGACTTGAACTGGTATTGAATGGCTCTCAGCCAAAAGCACAAAAACCTTCTGGACTCCTTGAAGATCTTTATGTGGAGGTAAGCATCCTGAAGGTCTATAGAGTACATTTGTCTTAAGCAGAGCAAAGTCACTAACATTAACTATACTGAAGGGTGTCTTCTTTACATATCGGTTTTAGACAGTGAGTTCCAAAATTGGCTTTAGGTCCTTGTTCTGGTTTGGTACTAAAAAGAATCTTCAACAGATTCCTAATAGTCTCTGGACAGGGGGAACTTCCTATTTTTTTTTTTTTTTTTTTTAAGGAAGATGGAAACCCCTTGATGGGCAGTTGATGGCTGGTGTTGTGGCAGGTTTGGTAATGGCAGCTGCTGTTTTGGTAATCTTTGGGGAAATTATGTGGAACAGCCACTGGATATAATCTTTTGCACCCACCTGCCCTGCAGGATGGCCATCTACACAGAGGGTCAACAGATAAATTCCCCCCAACTGAAGGGTAGGCAGACAAGCAAGGCTTCAGGGGTGCTGATTTTGTTTGCCCAGAAAAAGCCTTCTATATCCTGTGTCCATCAGAGAAGACCCCCCCCCCACACACACACACACAATGGCTGTGTCTCTGACTGAAAAGGAATCAGAGTTGGTGCTGGGACTTTCAAAACCAAAGGGATTTGAAACCCAAATTTGATGCCAAAGGCAGACTGTTTTCCCTTCTGGTTCACACCCTTTTATTTTACCACAGCAGTAAAAAGTGTAGATCCAATAAAAGGAGTATTAGTCTATGATGCCATGAAGTTGTCTGAAAACCAAACTGGGAACAAAGCATTTTGCCCATGTCTACTGCCACATTAGATTCACAGTGACAGATGCACAGAGAGGTTAGTTATGCTAAACATGGCACTCCTTGGTCATCTGTAACTGTTAAGCAGACTCTGGCATGACAGTCTTTCTCAGAGTATTTATAGCTTGTTCTGCTAGCTCTCTCTGAAACAGATTCATATTGGTTTAGTAATTAAATGCTCTTAGGGAAAAGGTACCCGAGACAAGTGTGCTTTCCTACACTGTCCATCGCCTAGATTTGTTTGGGGGTGGAGCGGTGCAGACCCGTCTGACAGCTCCTTCTTTGTGGCTGCTGCAATAGTCACAGAATCTGGCAGAGGACTTTTGATCAATGTTTCCCATCTTTAAATGGATGTAAAACTTTATTTGGCTTGCAGAGTATTACTTGATGTTGTGACCTGTTCCTGCCATGTACTCCATGAAACCAAACCTATGAGGCAGTCTGCAACAGGGATTCCCCCCCCCCCCCAAAGGTAAACTGTGGAGAATGGTATGCTTCGGAAAGCACTTCCTTGTTCTAAGATGGCTGTTCTGATGACAAAGATCTCCTCTGCTTCATCAATTATAGGAGTGTGCCAAAGGTAACACCATTATAAAAATAAGGGGAGCTCTTGCACATCAGACACGGATTTGGATGACAGAGAGACTCTGAAGAGGAGTCTACTTGCTTCATTTTACACAACCTCTTCCTAGTAATTTCTGGCTGTGACTGATTGGGAGTCTCTAGAAGAATCTGCATGCACTTGCTACAACTCCCTGAAGCCTATTGCTTTGCTCTTTCCTTGGGAGCTTTAATAAAGAAAGTGAAACACTGACAGAATGGAAGCTGAGTGGAGCCAGTTCAGATAGAGGTCCAGTCATCTTCCTGGAAGTGGAGGCTATCATTCTCTCCACTGCCTCAAAGGCAGATGTGGAATCAGTCAGGACCAATTATCATCATCAAGGAACAGTCTAACCACTACAACCCCAACATAGGATCATCAAAGAAGGCTTACCAGGCACACCAAAGGCTCATGCCGAAGACTTGACACTGAGAACAATCCCAAATGAGTCATCATTGAAGATGGCACTGAGGATTTGACATGTGCACTCAGGTCTGTGATCCACTCAGCACTGATGGGGTCAAAGTGGAGTGCATCGGACTTATGAGCATTGGTGCTGAGGTAACCAAACCTGTCAGTGCTGAACAGACAGGTTCTGGTTGGACAACTGGCTCCAGTGTCACTGATGCTGAAACTGGCAGGAGCTAAAAATGGTGAAGGGGATCAACCCAATCTGCCCTAGACACAAAGGGCGAGGGTATGACATGTTACACAACTTCACTTGAGTCTTTAAAACTACCCTCAACATAGGCTTCCAATTTGCATCTGTGGTTCTTCAAAAACAGTGCACCAACTTCAATAATGTAGCAGGTGGCTGAAGTAAAAAAAAGAGCGCGCTTCCTTTTGGAATATCCAAATATCCACTTTGATGGCGATTTGTCTCCAATAACTAGTCTCTATGACTGGGAACTTGCAAATTAGTTTAAGAAAAGGAGAAGATTCTCTTCTCAGTAGGTTAGGGGTGCAATAGCTCCCCTCATCAGCTTTCATTTTCTTAGGGCCCTTCTCCATTGTCCACGTCCTTTTTTTTTCTTGTCCTATCAGAAGAAAATCTGAAGTAATTTATTACGCTTGCCCACCAATGACCTAGGCCTGATCTCTTTACAAAGAGAACAATCAATATTCAAGTGTTCTGGCTCCAGGTAGATCACACAATTTGTGATCATCCTGAGGGGGGAATTTTATATCCGCACTTGGTAACTTAACCATAGCATCAAATAAAGGAAAAGGCCATACAAGTACTGTAACATTTTTTTGTAAAGTTGACAAGACACTGGGAAAACTGTCTAAACGCTGCAAATAAGCTGAAGCAAGTAGCAATTTAGAAAAAATGGAAGATATTGTAATTATCTAAAAAAGTAAGACACAAACTATTAAAGTTAACAAAAGAATAATTTGAATGAAGAACTAAGGAGTATCAACAGTTCACACTGGCAACAAACCCAATCTGGGCAAGAGAGGAACAAAGGGGCATTATGGGAAAAGCTCTGAAAGAGCTCAAGGCCTGGAGCACTAGCTAGTGGTTGGATTGGATCTGACAAGCCCAATTGAGTCATCTGTTATTTAACTCCACTGCAGACTAGTACAGTACTTTTCACCTTGCTGCACAATGGAATGTCAATTATCTAAATGCTGCTTCTGTCCTCATTTTTAAATTTCCATTTATTCTGGACAACTTTCAGACATTTATCACTACATACCATACTACACACACAAAAATGGCACCCGAAATGAAAAAATTCTCTTTGAATCTATAAAAAATTAGAGCAATTATGCTCAGAGATGCTACTATTCTTGAGAACTTAAAAGTAAATGACCAATTTTTATGTCTGGGGAAAAAACAAAACAAGATTTATCTTCTTGTGTCTTTGGAAACAACCACAAATGTGCTGCCATTGAAAATGCTTTAAGTACTTGTTGCAGTGCTTTTTGGCCCCCACCCCCAAAATCAGTACTAATTTACAGAAGTGCTAAAATTGTGTGTCCTCCTGTTTGCTGATATACCACATGACAACATAACAGCAGTACTGTCCGTCAGAACTGAAGTGTTCCTAGAGACCAAAGCCAACAGAGACAAGAGAACACTTTCATTTCTTTTATGCTTATATGGTCTCTTCTAACCGCTTATATGGTGTCTTCTAACCCTTTTGTCCAAAGTCAATACTTTAAAACTGTCTGAATAAGCCCCCACTCTTACACCCTGTGTGATACATCTGTAGAATCCTAATGGAGAGGAGGGGGAATAAGAGAAGGAACTCCTGGGTTTGTCCTTATATGAGCAATCCAAAGTACCACCTCTTTTCTCATGAAAGGCAAAAGAGGAATTGAGAATAAAAAAGGATAACAATGTTGTGCCCAGGCAGATTTCCCTCATGTGCAGTCTTGCAAATGGCATAATTTGTATTGTGGATGTCATGTATCCTAAGCCCCTCAAAATCTCTCATGCCAAGGTCAAAGAAAGTTTTGTAGGGACAGAAATAGAAAGTAATTAGTTAAGAACTGAATTCTGTTTAAAGTAATAAAGGCCATCATTAGAGTTACGTTAAGATGAGAACCCAGGAACACAAGTGAATGATAGGGAAGAAGATCAGACTTAAGTGAAGAGTGAATCTTGGTTGTGGAAGAGGCTGACAGTGAACTGTAAATCTCAAAGAACTTTCTGTAGAGAAATGGCTTCAATCAGAAAATCATCCAAATAAGGATATATGTTTATACCTTACAGCCTGTAGAATGTTCATAGGTAGGTACTAGGCTATCTGTCCGAGGGCATTTATAAGCCTAGCCACAGTGTGTCAGCTTTTGCCGCCCCATTGATTAACTGAGCCTCCGTCAAGAAGAGCCAATGAAGTGATCCCAGACGATCCATGTCATGAAACAGACTATATATTTAGGGAAAACTCTTGCAGCAGTGTAAAGCCCAAACAGCAATACAGTAAAAGTGTACTCCAGAGGCACAGAATCTTAAAAAAATGAATGTGAAGACGATGGATAGGAACAGGAAAGAAAACATCCTTGAGATCCATAGTAACCAGCAAAGCTCAACTGTTAGCATCTTGAATTTTGGAATCTTCAAAAAAATGTGTCCATGGTACAGAGATCCAGAATTTGTCTTCAGGTACCTTCTTTTCTTGGAGCTAGAAAAATCTTGAATAAAAACCTTTTATTTTCTGTGGTATTGCGCTCATATCTAGAAAGTCAAATTACAGAAGAAACCAAATGTTCATTTAGAGGCATTTGTGGGGATGAATGTTGAACAAGAAGATAACTCTACTGTAACCTTTTTAAATGATTTGCAAAGCCCAGTAACCTGTTTGTGATGTTTTTCTCAGGAAGGAAAGTCTGACAAAGTCAGTAGACTTGACTGAAGAGACCAGTTGCATTAATGGTTAAGCTCTTCGTCTCCCATACACAAAGTACAAGGTTTGATCCTAACCTCAAGCCAATGTCGGTCTGGAGTTTGCATGTTTTCCTTGTGTCGCTGTTGGGTTCTGCTGAGTGTTGACATCTCAAACTCAATGAGTGCAGCAGCACAGATTTTACATGATGCCCTATTGGGGGGGGTGTTATATAGACCAATTGCTTTGGGCATCTACTGTGCTGCACAGTATCCTCAAAATTAGAGAGCATAGATGACAGACTGCACATCGTGGCAGGGCTAGCCACTCGGTGCAAAATACATCTCTAGGCAATCAGTCATGTTGACTAATGTCACCAAAAAGGGCATGGGTATTTGACAGTGATAAGTGAGTTGAGGACCTGGCCTACTCCGACCTACACCAGACCACCATGTTTATGGCAGGAGCGGTGTATGTGCCCCTTTTGGTCATTGTGTCATTAAGATACTGGTTGGCTGGTGTCCAGTTGCCCAGCCTGGGTTACAAGGGATAGCTCTGTTGAATGAAAGCTGGACGTAAAACTAATCAATCTGGCAAATATGGACTAAGAATTTCTACACTCAATGTAGCTTCACTGACAGGGTGGAGCGTAGACCGTGAAGGTATGGAGGAAGCTGGGCATCCTATGTATCCAAGAGACAAGCAAAGAGACAGCAAAGCCACTTGGCTTGGGATAGTACAGTTTGGTACCTACCATAAATGTAGATGTCCGAGAGGAATGCATCTGCAGTCTTTACAAATGGGTTGTCCTGTCGTCAGGCAGCCCTTCGGTCGGCCGGATTCCAAAGTCTGGGTCTGGCTTCGGCTGGTGTCGCACTTCACCCGACGTCATTGCGGCAGTTATTCGGGTATAAAGGCATCAGCCGACGCCATTTTCCTCAGTGTTTCTTGCCCCAGATGCCAGGTGCCCTCTTGGATGGCTAAATTTGGATAAATGCCAAAGTTTCCAAATAGTAGAGAGCAAACACACAAAAAAGCATGTATGTACATATACACAAACAAATACACCATAATAGATCCCCCCCCAAGCTAGCTGAAGATTGGTAAGTACCCTAGGAGTACCTCAGAGGGGAAGGAGGGTGGGCAATCCTGACTGCAGATGCATTCCTCTCGGACATCTACATTTATGGTAGGTACAAAACTGTACTATGTCCTTCAAGGATGCATCTGCAGTCTTTACAAATGGGTAGAATACCATAGCTAAACTAGGGGAGGAGGAAATGAGAATAGATTATGGTGTAGTCAGGATCCCTTGCAAAACAGCAGTGGCAAAGCCAGCACGGGATCTAGTGTATAGAGGTAAGTTATAATGCTTGGCAAATGTATGCACGGAGGTCCAAGTAGCAGCCTCTATAATGTCCTTGGTAGCCACTCCTCGTAAGAAAGCTGTGGTAGTGGCTGTAGCCCTTGTGGAGTGAGGCCTGATGTTCTCTGGAGTTTTCTTTCCATGGTAGGAGTAACAAAATCTAATGCAATTTCCTATCCATTTGGAGATTGTCTGTTTAGAAATTGGTTTTCCTCCCTTTCCTGTTGCATATGCTACCAGAAGCTGGTCAGTTTTTCTATTGTTTTTTGTCCTGTCCAGGTAGTAGCGCAATTGCCTGTGTACATCCAAGGTATGTAAGAGTTTTTCTCCCCTGTTCTGTGGGTTGGGGAAGAATGTAGGAAGGTGGATAGCCTGATTTAAAGAGACTCTGGATACCACCTTAGGCATAAATGTAGGATTTGTTCTCATGGACACTATCTTGATGGAAGATCAGGAAGGGTTGTACTGCCATTAATGCCTGTAGTTCAGAGACCCTTCTTGCTGAAGTTATTGCCAGCAGGAAAGCAGTCTTCCAGGATAAGTATTGTAATTCTGCTGTAGCTGCTGGTGCGAAAGGAGGTAGAGTCAGTTTTTCTAGCACAAAGTTCAAGTCCCATGCTGGCAATGGAGCTTTCCTGGGAGGTTTTACATTTTTAATTCCTCTCAGAAACTGTCTGAGCAGTGGTTGCGAGAAGACAGGAGGATCCAAGCTGTATTCTGCTGAAATAGCTGATGCATGTATCTTGATGGAAGAATAGGACAGGCCTGTATGGAAGAGCTCCGCCAAGTACTCCAGGATGTTGGCTATGTTCACCAGTGTCACATCTTGCCCCTTTGCAGTACTCCAGATGAGATAGCTTTTCCATTTTGCTGCATAATTCTTTCTTGTTGAAGGTCTACGAGCCTCCAGGATTATGTCTTTAACCCTTTGGGATAAATTTGGGTTAATTGCTGTTATGTAATGTTCCAGGCAGTTAGCTGCAGAGTTTTTAGGTTTGGATGCAGGATGTTGTAGTTGTTCTGTGTCAGCAGTAATGGGATCAGGGGGAGTGTCCATATTTGTTCCCGGGACATGCTCCTCAGCAGTGGGTACCAATGTTGTCTTGGCCAGTCTGGGGCTATCAGAATGATCCTCGGGCGTTCCTCTTTGATCTTGAGAAGCACCTTGTGCATCAAAGGAAGTGGTGGGAATGCGTATGCTGTCAGGCTTTTCCAACTGAAAGATAGGGAGTCCACCTTCCAAGCAAGTGGGTGGCAAGTCCTTGTGCAGAATTTCTTCAACTGGTGATTGAATGGGGATGCAAACAAGTCTATTTGTGGTAATCCCCATTTTCTTGCGATGGTTTTGAAGATGTCCGGATGCAGCATCCATTCGTGGGCATCTGTTGTAGTTCTGCTTAATATGTCTGCTAGAATGTTTTCCTTCCCTGGTACATAAATTGCCTGTAACTGAATGTTGTAGCTCAGAGCCACATCCCATAGGTCCAGTGCCAGCCGGCATAGAGGGTATGAGTGTGTGCCTCCCTGTTTGTTGATGTACCACATAACTGTGGTGTTGTCTGTCCTTATCATCAACTGACCTTCTTGGAGAAAAGGTCTGAATGCCTGGATTGCCAATTTTACTGCCATCATTTCTTTTAGATTTATGTGCAGATGCAGCTGGTCTTGAGTCCATAGGCCTTGAATGCACTTGTCCATCATGTGTGCCCCCAACCGAGGTCTGAGGCATCTGTCGTGATGGTTTGTCTTGGTTGACTTTGCAGAAGGGCAATCCTGTGTTTGATTGACAGGCCTGAGCCCACCATAGGAACTCTTGCTTCAGGCATGGGATCATTGGAATTTTGGTTTCTAGGCTGTGCTTGTGCTGAGACCACAAATTCTTTAGGTACCACTGTAGCTTTCTCATATGCAGCCTGGCATGAGGGACCAGTATTATGCAGGATGCCATGTAGCCTAGAGCTTGTAGCACTTTTCTTGCAGTTAGATGGCTCTGCTTTGTTAATGTCAAGAAGTAGAGAGGAAGTTGCTCTTTCTTTTCTGCAGTTAGAAATGCCATTTGTTTTGATGTGTCCAGTTCTGCACCCAGAAAGGTTATACTTTGGGATGGAATCAGCCTTGACTTTTTTGTATTGACTGTATATCCCAGGGCTTGCAGCAGGTAGATGACTCTTTGTAAGTCTTCTGTGTTTTTGTTGTCCGCTTGTATCAGGCAGTCGTCCAGGTAGGGATAGATTTGAATCCCCTGAAGTCTGCAATGAGCGATTACTGATGCCAGGCATTTCGTGAACACTCTGGGCAGTAGATAAGCCAAAGGGCAATGCTGAGAATTGATAATGCTCTGATCCTGCAAGAAATCTGAGGTATCTTCTGCAAATTGGTCTTATGGGGATGTGCAGGTATGCCTCCTTGAGATCTAGAGTTACCAGCAAAGACTCCTTGCCCAGCATGGGAAGAAGCTGCTGTAGGGTCAGCATTTTGAATTTTGGAACAATGAGGAATGTGTTTAAAGCGGACAGGTCTAGAATAGGCCTACATTTGTTTTCTTTTCTTGGTACCAGGAAGAGTCTGGAATAAAATCCCTTCCCTTGCTCCATAGATGGTACCTTTTCCACAGCTCTCATTCTTAATAATTGAGATATTTGTTTTAGAGCTTCTGCCCTTTGAGTAGGTGGTAGGTTTGGCATTCCTCTCTTTCCTGGTAGTGTATGGAAATGGAACCTGTAACCTTTGTCTATAGTTTGCAAAATCCATTTTTCTCTTGTAATGCAATGCCAGTTTCTTGAAAATAATGTTAGCTTTACGCCTAAGGGTGCTTCTAGTTGTTCCCTGGTAGGCAGTGCCACCGCCAAGTCACTGTGATTGAGTTGTTGTAGTGGTGGTGGCTGTATCCGTGCCTCATTGGTTGTTACCCTGCCACTGGCGACCCCTGTAGGCACCCCTGGATTGGTTTCTGCCTCTAGAGCGCCTATTCCTGCCTCTTTGTGCCTTAGAGGGGTCCGGAAAGGACCAATTCTTGGAGGGCCAGTTCCTGCTAAACCTTGGAGGTTGAACTTGTAAGAAATCTTTCACTGTTTGCACAGATTTTGCTTTCTCTTCCATCTTTTTTAGTACCTGCTGTGCGGGGGCACCAAATAAATTGACCTTGTCCATAGGTGCATCCAAAAGCTTAGATTTGACATGGTCTGGTAATGCCTGTTCTTTCAACCATGCATGCCTCCTGATAACTGTGCCAGTCATGGCTGATCTAAAGGAAGCCTCCAGTGCATCATAGCCACATTTTAAAGAATGGTTACTAACCTGCTGTATGTTATGTAACATTTCTTGAACATACTTTTTATCTAAAGATTCTTCAGAGGACAGCTTTTTAGTCAACTGGTCAAGCATAAACTCTTGATATTGAATCATATGAAATTGGCAGTTCAAAGCTCTAGCTGACAAACTAGGAGAGGTGTAAACTT